>NW_024802934.1:6984050-7062297 GCF_019175285.1 Sceloporus undulatus
AAATATTGTATCCACAAGTTCCCTTTCAAAGGGTGATTTCCCTTTCTCAGCCCTTTTCAGCAGCTAGCGAAATATTTTTCACAGATTTCTCGAAGACAATAAACGGACAAGTCGAATATAGGCTCATGATACTTTGCATTTCAAACTCAAATTAACATGGTGCAAAAGAAGTTTGCCAGATGTTTAAAGAACATTCTAGCTTAAAAACCTGAAGGCCACCAAAGGGGGGGGGGGCCCGTCTCACAAATAAAATAAACTGTGATTGAAGCCCCGACAAGAAAATGCTAGAAGTGGAGGGGACCCTCAAAAGGACCAGCCGTCCAACCCCCTCTGCTATGAAAGTAATAAAGAGGAATACATGGGATCCGAGAGGTCTGAGCCCTGTTCAACTCAGGATGGCACTGGAAGATGGGGGAAAACAAGGGTGTTCTTGGCAAGAAAGAGGAAGTTTTGCCATGGGCTGGGCACCTGACGCGGAGACAAACAGTGTGATCCTCACAGATGAGAAGGGGAGGGTGGTGTGTCAAATGGCAATGTGCTTCTGCCAAGCAGGAATCTTCAAAAGGACCAGAGTGGGGTGGCAGGGCAGGATTCTGGCATGGAATAAACTTCGCTTCAAAGGAGATTGCCAGGGGTCATGCCAATCTCTAACATGAAGGAATACCTAGGAGTTGGATTGGGATACCGGTGAGTTGACCAAGGTCAGCCAGTGATTTCTATGGTGAACTGGGAGGCTAGAGTGTAATCCACACCCGCTCAGCCATCTAACTACGGAATGACATTGGTAGTCCCCTCTCTCATCAGGGATATTCTGCACGTTCCTATTCCAATATTATTGATTATTATTATTTAATTATTATAATAATTCTTTAATTCTCATTGCATGAGCGTAGCACACCATGGGAGAGTGCAGAGAGAGAGAGTTTGAGTCAATTCCCTGGCCGCTGATGCTGAGAGAGTGTGACCCTCACAAAAGAGAAGAAGGGCAGGGGGGGGGTGGCAGTGGCAGAAGTTGCCATGATGGAAAAACTAGCTCAAAGGGATTCCAAGAGTCATCCAACCACCACCCTCGTCTACCATGAAGGATACCAGGAGTGGAGTTGAGCTGGAGCAGTGACTTGTCAAGTCAGCCAGTCAATTTCTCATGGCGGGAACTGGGAGGCCCTGAGTCCTGATCCCGTTCAGGCCTGTAACTTATGGTGCTGCCGTTGGTTTGTTTCTTTCAAGAAGCCCTGTTAATAATAAGTTACAATGTATTTATTATTTATTTTTCTCATCATTCTCATGATTGGTTTGCTTTGGGCAAGAGGTTAAGAATGTCCCTGAGGCTGAGACAATAACGGTACCCCAGGGCACCTCTGGAGTTCTGGCTGAGCTGGGATTAGCCTCTATTAGTATGATGATATTATTATATATAATTGCCCACTCTTCACAAAAGCATCAGAGAGCTACATTTTAACATTTCCTGCCCTCCTCTCTGCAACCTCTCCCAGGGGGGCTAAGGTTGCAATAATATAAGAATAATTGGAAGAGAGTGCACATCTCTC
Organism: Sceloporus undulatus; assembly: GCF_019175285.1. NCBI lineage: Eukaryota > Metazoa > Chordata > Lepidosauria > Squamata > Phrynosomatidae > Sceloporus > Sceloporus undulatus. The sequence goes on from NW_024802934.1 coordinate 6,985,598, forward strand.
CCAGCCCAGAGGCAGGGCGTGACAAGCCTCTCTCCTCCCCAGCTCTCTCAGGTGAGCTAAGGCAACCGACTTTGTATGTGTGACATGCAAGGAGAGTCAAATGGACATGAAAAGAGAGGTGATGTATCCAAAATGAGGTGATGAGATGATCCGATGCTATTGTGAATGGCGGAGCGGGCATAAAGGGCGAGGCCTCCCCTTTTGTTCCTTTGTTTTCAAGCAAGCTGTGAGTGAGCAAAGTTAGGGGGGAATCACCCTAACAACGAAATAGCCTCTGGACAAACCCAGGATGATGTAGCGTTCTTACGCAAAAGCCCAATCCGGCACCATTGTCAGCTGAAAGTTTTGGTCTCTTCCCTTCAGTTGGAAATGATTAAAATCAAATTCTTACGCTGATCGAGGTGATTGAAGTGCTTCTCTATAAAGGCGAAATTTGTTAATTAGCATATTTCACTATTTTCGATTTTGGAGAAGGCTTACATCCTATTCCATCCAGACTGGTGAAACACCTCAGGTTAGAACTCTAAAGTACCCCGCTGCTTGTTTCATTTGTTTTTGCTCATCCACCCTTACCACTTCCGCATTCAGTCAGAGGAGACACTCTACCACATCCTCCTCTGCTGGATCCCTCACGGCTCCCCCCTCCCTTCGCATTCAGTACAAGCTCCTGCGGTCGACATTAAAGCCCGTGAAGTTTAGGGAATGGACATCCGGGCATTTTATTTAACAGGTGTTTGCACTCAATGCAATGAAGGTATTTAAAAATTATTAAAATGCAAGCATGTGATCTATAAAAGGAAGTCCAAGCCTGTGGCCACGCCCTAACAAGACATAAACATAAAATGAAGAATCAGATACTGGGCCAGAAAACTGCATCCCATGGGAACATATACAGTACAAAGAAATATCAGTTCATTTGTGCCTCACAGAATAGAGATATAAGGGTGTACAACAGGTTAGAGAGTGCACAATGACGAACAAATTAATAAAGGGATAATACATATGCACATATACAGAAATAAATAAGTAAATGTTGACCAAACGCATTCGACTAATGTGTCTTCCTAAGTGGTCATATACAGATGTAAAGGAATAAAATGAGAATGAGTCACATACAGTGCCATCATAAGTAAGAGCAAAGACCATATAACAATAAAAGAATGGATTCATGGCGCTTTTATTTACAGGGGCGTTTATCCCGTTAGATTCTTGCGCCGCACCTGCCCACTACGGGCCAGCCGTTCTGGTAGTGCAGGTTGCGTCCCGACTGGGCCCAAGTAGAAGATGAGGGGTGGTCCGGGGGTGGCGTGTCGTCGGTGGTCGGATTCACACCCTTTTCACTCACTGCTCACTCACATCCTGGAACGCATTCGTCCGCCACAGCAAGAGCCATCACTTCTTGAACCAGGCGGTTGCGGAAGGGGGGTTGTGGGCAGGGACTCTGTGAGGGTGGGAGGGGAGGTGGGGGGGGAGAGTAGGAAGACCATCCTGGAGGGGTCAGATTGTGAGGGTCGGGGGGTGTGTTGGAGATGAGATTTGGCCGGTTCTCTTTATCGGGGGCGAGTTGTGGTTCTGCTGTGTGCGTATTGCCTCCGAGACTCTGGGGAGGGAGTGTGCATTAGTGTTGTGAATGCGTTGTGTGGTTTCTGTGTTGTGGTGGGGTGGGGGGGTGGTTGTGGTTTTAGCACCTTGGTTTAATTGAATCTTTCCTGTATGCTATGTCCCCCCTCCAGCCACTCCCCCTGGATCCAGGCGCTCGGAGGGAGAGAAGAATGTTGGCCCTCATCCCCTTCCCCTCTCCTTTGTGTGGCTTTTTATATTAACCTTAGGGCAGGGAACGCCACTTAAAAAGCTTGTAGGTACAGCGCGTGTACATTACAGCGCTTTAAATAAGGTAATAAGAATAAAATAATAATCAACGTAAAGGTAAAGGTGTCCCTGACATGAATGTCTAGTCGACCAACTGCCAGGGAGTGGTGCTCATTGTTACTAAGTGGAAGAGCCAGTGTTGTCCGCGGACTACTCTTGATCATGTCGCGGTATGACAGCACCGAAGCTGTACATTCCACCCAAGTGGTACTTATTTATACTTGCATTTGCAGCTTCACTGTGACTGGACAGAAGCTGGAACTAGTGACAGGAACCTAGGCCTCGAACTGCTCAACCACCAAGCCACCTCAACCCTATCCTCAGCTCAGCTTTTATGCAGTCATAAGGAAGTATTTAGGTCTCACAACAGAGGATGCCCCTTGCACCAGCCTGCCATGATCCTCCCCATGAGTCCATCACACCGGAAAGATTCTAAACAGATGATTAAAAGGAGTCCGTGACCACTAGATGGCAATTCCATATCACAAAAAGTCAACAGGGGTTTAGAGAAACAAAGCATGCCAGACAAATCTAATCTCTTCTTTAAAAGTTACCAGCTTGGAGATGATGGGTGCTGTGGATAGTATATCTTTATTTCAGATGGCCTTGACAGGTTTCCCATGACATTCTCGCAAACAGCTGTAACAGTGCGGCTAGAAAGGGGAACTGTTCCATGGATTGTAGGCTGCTGGCTGACCCACAAGTGCTCACAATGGCTTCCTTTCATCCTGGGAAGTGACCAGTGGATCACAGGGCTCTGTCCTGGGGCCAGTGTTACTCACCCTCTTTATCAGCCTGGATGCAGACTTGGGGGACTCTTATCAAATTGAAGATGACACCAACATTTGGTGAGGAAATAGCTATCCTCCAGAGGACGGATCAAAATTCAAATGCCTGAATAGACGAAAGATGGGCCCAAAGCTAACAAACATGAAATTCAAACAGGCGAATGTAAGTACTGCACTAGGGCAGAAAATAAAATGCAGATTCGGACATGGGGACACCTGGCTGAAGCGACTACATGTGAAAGGGATCTAGGAGTCCAAGTAGACCACAAGTTGACCTGAGTGAACAAGCCAATGCAGCAGCTAAAAAGGCAATGCAATTTAGGCTGCATCAATAAAAATAGTGTCTAGATCAAAAGAATGTAGCCCACCACTTCTGCTTGGTCAGGCCCACTGGAAATTGTGTCCAGTCCTGGGCCACACTTTAAAAAGGTGTTGAGAAACTGGAGCATGTCCAAAGGCGGTGACCAAATGGTGAAGGTCTGCGACACCATGTCCTATGGGAACGGACCTAGGGAGCTGGCGGCTGTTAGCCTGAAGACAAATTAATAAACTAATAAATAATAATAATTAATCAATAATAAAATATTTATTATAATTTCCCACTTCTCCTTGGACTTGAAGCTGGATTCCAGCAGAAAAACATAAAAACATACAATTCAAAAACATCAATAAAGAAATAAACAAAAAAGGGAAAAGGGAGAGAGTTGTTACAGTGTTGCTCGTCATAAATCTGAATATATATTCAGAGTACAACTCAGCTCAGAGGCAATCAGTGGATAGGCCACCGGAAGCGATCCTCTTCGTGCCTTTTGAAGGCTCCAAGGACGTGATAAGACAGACCTCTTCTGTAAATTGTTCCCAGTGGGCCATCGCTGAAACTGGTTCTGCAGAGGTAGTTAGAGATTAAGGGGGTGTGTGATCGCCTGTTAAAGTCTTTGAAGGGATGTCATATTGGGAGGAGCAGCTTGTTTCTACTGCTCCAGAGAACAGGACCCGGAACAATGGATGCAACTACAGGAAGAGATTCCACCTCACATTCGAGGGGGAACATTCTTGACAGTAAGGGGTGTCGACAGTGGAACAAGCTCCTTGGAGTGTGGTGAGTCTCTCCTTGGAGGCGGTCTTACGAAGCGGCGGATGGCCACTCTGTCTGGGTGCTTTGATTGAGATTTCCTGCCGGCAGGGGGTTGGACTGGATGGCCTTTGTGGTCTCTTCCAACTCACGACTATGATCCTATTTAAAAAGCATCAAGAATAACATGTACTGTGGCTACCCATAACAACTCTTGAGGAGCAACTATCCCTACCACCATATATGGAACTGCCTGCAGGTAGACCTGCAAGGTAAGACGAAACCACTGCACTACAACTTCTGATCCCAAATACCTCACTTCAGAGGAAACCATGTTCAATGGTACAAATTCCACTGCGCAGTCTGAAGCCAAAAGGGACAGGACTCTCCTGTCAATATTAAGATGGGTTTCCCACTAAGTGGCCATAGCTCAGCTCTGAAGTGCGTTGAAATGGATGTAAGAAGTGGAGCATAGGTCATTCACAAACTACTCGGAGTGGGAAAGACAACTGTATTCTTATCACCTTGCCCAAAAAATGAAGTATAGATTTGGTCTATAATTATTAGGGTCCAGAGGTCCAGGGAGGGCACTTTCTGAAGTGGCCAACCATGCTTCTTTGAAACAAGAAAGTTTCCTCCCTGTGAGATGTTTTAAATAATGTTGCGATATTTTTGAAATCTAATTGCATCTCATTTCTTAATGACCAGTCCTTACTTTCCCAAGGAGTTTTATCATGTCAGCAATACTCCACAATTGAATCATGTCCAGTGTATCTCACACTCAAGAGTAATTTGGACAAGCACTTATTGACTTCCGATCCAATGAGGGTACCCAAGTGCAGCGCTTATACAGGAATTGATCTTAAAAATAGGGTCTTAAATCTAGTAAGTTCCGGAAATGTTCTAAATCAGGTTCCAGGAAAGAGAATTCGGATTAGAGCCGCCATACTCGGAATAGATAGCGTGGATAGGATTCACAGATGCAGATGTGCAAGAAGAAGAAAATTGTTGCACTACTGCACCTCCTACACTACAGGCACAAAGATGGTCCCTACATCATCTCTTTTTCATAAAAAATAGTTTTCCCACCACCTGCACTCTACGTGTCATACTTTCCATGCCAGCTTCCTAAATTCCTGTATAATAAGAAGTCTGGTTATAACAGGTCAAAAGGATATTGGAGTGCCAGTCAGTAGCCTTGGTTACGATTGTGATTCCACCTATTAACCCGGCTATCACTACCACTCATTGGTTAATACCAGCCAATATAAACTCTTGACAAGCTCCTGGAACCCATCAGGATCAATTTGTCCCTCAGGTAGACCTTTTCTAAAGTAACTCCACCCCTGCAAGGACAAGTTCGCAGCTTTGAAGACTGCTCGGTTTCATGTGCCAAAGACTGCTACTTTTTAATGTAGGCTTCATGTCGTTGGCCAATCGGAACCGAGGGACAACAAGAGATCTGTGTAACGGCTAAACTTCTTCTATTTTACAAAGATAATAGAGCAGGGTACATAATTGATAAAGACGCAACAAGAGACATATGCATCAGACAAGGGGGATAATACAGTCATGTGAACAAATGTTTCTAATTTGACAGTGAAAGGTTCTACTGCTGCAACATAATATTAAGTTCAAAAACTAGACAGGCAAAAATAATAGATGATGCGTTGGAAAACAAAAAACCAACTTGAAGTAGGAACGGATAATATTAGCAGGTAGACGGGTTCTTTTTATGGTTGAATACCGATGGGAAACGGCTACCTCCGAGTCTTGTGGGCCTTTCCGACTCACCAAGGGCGTCATCGCATATAAATTTCATAAACGGTTAATATATGTACATTAATGTGTTCCATAGAAGCTACAACTTAAACAGCTTGACTTGACTGATAAGAATATGCGGTCCAGATTGTCCAGTGTAAGCCTGCGGCTCGTTTGTGTGTTCATGTCAGTGCACGCAAACAGCGTCAGCACCACCCCTCACTCTCCTCAGCAGTCCCCAGCTGCAACAGAGATGTCAAGAGGAAAAGTATACACTGGACTTCCTCATTAGCAGGTTTCATATGTACCATAAAAATAAAGTTGGCTGTTCCAAGAGCTCGTAGAGATGAAAATGAGATAGCCACCCACTGGAATTCATGGGGATTTGGATTTAACGAAACTTGTAAGCTCTTTGGACAACGAGGCCTTTGGAAGCTTAAGTAGATTCTTAGTGACAACAAAAGGTTTTAAAGCAACCTAATGGCAGGTTTAAAAAAATATGACTACGTGCAAGCATAGAAGAAAGTGAAGGAAGGATAAAAAATAGAAAATGACCAAGAGATTTCTCCTGTTGTCCAAATGTCTTACTATAGTAACAAGGGATAGGTTTAAAAAATTACAATACAGGAACACATAAAGTTCACTGAAAAGGAACAAAAAGTCTGTAAGAGAAGGTTTATTTTATTGTAGTAAAATTCTCAATTAGATTCAAATGTCTCCTTTTTATTGTAATGAAAGAAAAATTTATTATAGATTTCCTCCTTAACAAGAAAAAGGGATATCAGTAAAGGTTCATATTCAGTAAATATAGAGATTTTGCTATATCGAAATAATGTATGTGTGTGTTGGGGTGTGTGTGTTTGTGTGTGTGTGTGGATGTATAATGAGAGAGAGATATTATATTAAATGGTGGCCTCGCTTCATTCAATAGTTCTCCTTTGATATTTACACACCCACACAAGCACACACACCCACCACAAGACGTGGATTATTTTCCATTTTTCCTTCCCAGGGTTCGCTTTCTTTCCTATTTTTCTGTCTGTCGAGCAGCTATCAAATGATGTAAGGCCCGATTGATGGAGAGGCCTCCGTGTGGAACACTTGCGTTACATACAGCAGGCCTGCCTCCCTGGTTCAATCCAGGCGTTTCAAGGCAAATGCGGGGGGGAAAAAACTCTTGGCGGACACTTGGAAAGCACGTCAATCAACCGCACCTTGCTGGTAATAGTTTTGGACTTCCCGTTATATCCCTGCGGGGAAAGTGCATGTAAACTATAAAGGGCTCTCCGTCATGTCCCATTGTGATATTGGCCTGACTCTTCATCTTGGATTAACCTACAAATGGAACTTCATTATATCTGCAGAGTTCACCGTCCGGAATGTTGAGATTTTCAACAATTCAATAGAATGGACCAAAGTATGGTTTTGCTTTTTGTGATAAAAACAGTTAATAAAATGGATTTTACATGTTAAAAAATGTTTTTGAATTTACATTGTAGAATAAAATAATTCCGAACTCTTTTTAGACACAGGATAGGAAAGTATAGGGTTACAAGCCCGGAGAAACTTGTGCCCCCAAAATGATGGGCTGGCATTGACCTGTTTGCCTGCAGAGGGGAGCCACAGCAATGAACTTCCTTGGGTCACTCGCCCAAAAATAACCTGGAAACCTGTTTTTATTAGATGGGTCACCGCATGCACGAGTATGCCATTGGCGTACTCGGGATGTAAATGACGTGCAGCGACATCTATACACTTGGGGTGTGCACTTACATCATCATGTAGCCACCTGTATGGACAGGATCTGCCATAATGGCCACTGCCATGCCACATAGGATCAAGAACATGCTTTTACGTGCGTTCGTGACCCAAGTATCGGCAAGCGCAGCATGCTGCGTCGGGGCCTATACTGTACCAGGCCATAGAGATGCACCGCAGATAGCACGCAAGATCAAGTGCTTGCCATACATAAAAATATATAGAGTAGACCTCCGTCAGGTTCTTGTGCGGGTTTTACAGACCGCCATTTATGAGGCACTCCGTGCAGCCTAGGGGGTACTGCCCACCTGGAGAACGGCTCAGAGGACTCAGAGGATGAGCTAAGCCCTGGGACCTAACTGTAATGAGGAAGCCAGAAGCCCCTGGAGCTTGAACCTGTAAGGAGGAGCCCAGATGCTTGCCCGAGCCTGCTGGACAGGTCTAATGGCCCCTCCAGAGGGTTCAGACCGGCAGTTTGCGTGGTGGGCCAGGATGTGGACATGGAGGAGATCTGACATGTGCCTAACTTCAAAGGAACGTCGAGCAGAAGAGAGGGCCTTCGAAGATCACGGAGGCGTTAATCAGAAGCAGTGTCGGTAATCAGACCCACTGAAGGCCGGCTCCTTGCCTCTTAAGCACGCTGGAGCAATTTGTGACCTCTTTGCAAGTGGATATCTACTCTTTTACAGGAAGACCGTTCTCTGGCTCCTTTGGCTTCTTGTCTTCCTAGACAATCGTGACGACCCGGAACCTGTGACCTGGACTGCTTTACTACCTGCCTCCTCTGATACACTGAACCCTCGACCGTCCTGACAATTCTCTGGTAATCCCATTTTGTAGAGCTACTGTGAATCGCCTGTACTGGGTAGATTCACGACTTTGCTTTGTGGGAGGGGTTGTGTTTGTTTGAGAACGACTGTCCGGATCAACCCTTTGCTGATTTCTCCCCGACAGAAGGGTTAGGAAGGGGCAGTCTTAGGGTTAGGAATGTTTTGCCCCTTCGAACTAGACCTTTCACATGCGTGGAGCGCTGTCCCAAAGGGAAGCGGCCCATCAACATGGGCGCTGCCATGGTTACGGCTTGGATGCCACGTCCGTCAGATGTGGGTGCACAAGAAGTGACACCGCGAGTGCGCAGCCTCGCGCTTCATGGCACCACTTCCAGGCCCCCAAAAAGGAGCGCCATTTAGGGGCTCCTTTATCCGCTGCGGCCAAGAAGCCTCGCGGTCTGGCCGCTGGCGGCTATCCCCTGCAGCTATAGTGGCGGCAGCAACGCCGCCGCTTAGGTGGGCGGTCGGTAATGCACCTTAGACTAGACTTTTTCTCTTCAACTATGATAGGAATGGAAGATATCCCAACATTTATAGATGTATATGATTGAAATCAACATCATATGTATTCTTGAGTGGTTCGGAACCACCTTGTGGACAAGAACCTGGACTGATGAGATAATTTGACTTTGGGACATACTCCAAGCAAAAATTGCATGTGTTTCTTTTGCACAAAAACAGAATGATCCTGAGTAAGATTTCTGCACAGAAAATTTTATGTGGAGAAATATTATTTTCCCACACACAAAATGGTATTTTCTTGCACACACACACAAAATATTTTTTCCTATGCAAAATAATCCAAATACACATTTTGTGCAATAAGCTCAAACTGCAAATACTTCAAAAACTGCATTTTCAAACTCTTTAGCTGTGTTCCTGAGAGAAAGGTGGGCATTAAGCTAGCCTCATTAACACGAGCTTGTAACAGTCAGATATTTGAAAAGGCGCACTCTTCAGACACACGGTGTGGAAAAAAAGGGGTTGCTAACACTCTTGGAATGACCATATGCAAAATGGGATCAGAAATGGACTGAGCCCGGCCTAGTGTCTGATTCTATGCGTCAGGAGAAAATCCTCAAAACATCACACAGAAAAGGCTGTAAAAAGCAACAAGCTACAAGCACATCTTTGCAATCAACTGAACTTTTCCAATAGACTTCTCCGAAGGGCTTTCAAATTGTAACCTGAGCCAAGTAATGAAAAGGAGAACAACAGTTTCAAAACAGGCTTATAATATGCGTCGGAGGTAGATGAGTGAAACAAGAATCCATCTGGCAAGAGAGTGTCACAAGGGGGGGCAGTCAAACAACAACAACCAACTGGGGATCTGAGAAAGAAAGAAAAAATAGGCTGTGATCTGAAAAATTCCGATGGCACGTCTATGTCGGCTTAGGTTTAGGAATTGTGCCTGACATTGGAAGGCTGTTCAAGCACAGATAGTGACCCACAAGGCCTTTAAATTCTTTTACCCTGTACAATCAATACGCCTTTCTTGTCTCTCCCTTTTCCCTGATGGCATCAGTCAGTCTCATGTTCTGAATCCCTAATGAGAAGAAAGAAAACCAAATGCACGGGAATCTGAAGCCAAACTCGGAGCCCAGCACATTATTGTGTCCTTTTTGTTCAAGTCAATTAAACAATTCCTTGGTTCCATGGGCCCATGAAAATGATCGTGGCAATAAAAATACTAAACTCTTATCTAACTCTCGCAGACGTCCTCTAAGTGTGTTGTTGCTCCTTAATGACAGATTTGCTGAGGACTTATGCAGGCAAATGACATAAGACTGGACATAAATAAAAGAGGAATTTACCCAGCAGGTCCTGTAAGAGGGTTGAGCCATAAGATGCATGTGCTATTGAGGCAAAACGGCCAAAATGCTCATGTGGACCAAGCTTTTGGGTGGAAAGAGAGAGAGAGAGAAGGAAGAGGGGGGAGCTCAATAAGAGAGATTAGATATCGAGAGAGAGCGAACAGCACTTGTGCAAAATTTCTGTTTGGTAATTCCCATCACTTACCCAAGGAACCTAAGTTTCAACATTCAATCTGATGCTATGGTCCGATGGGGATTTAAAGGTCCCCCAGTTCTGACTTACTGGGGGCAGCAGCCACGTGATTGATGGAGTGTTCTCCTGTTGATCAAAATGATGCAAACTGACATTGTCCGCCCTCCCCATGAGGCAAATCTCTGGAGTGAGGAAAACGGTGAAGGAATCGGCTTCTGACTGTTGCGATTGGAGATCACTTGTGAGATGGGGTGGAAACATCAATCTGTGGCAAGTCCTGATCAACAGGAGAAAACCAGCCCAATCACTTGAAGCATTGGTTCCCACTAAGTCAGGATGGGTTGGATGGACCAGACACATTTCCTAGCTACACAACTAGTTTAGTATGCATGTGGAATTCAGCCATTTTTAACCAGCACGGTTCAAATCCTATGGCCCAGTAAGGCCAGCAGAATACTGTATGGTGTGAGTTGTTCCAACGATACATTTTTTTCAACCCCTGAAGAAAGAAAATAAGTCATTTGACATATTCTTATGTTTGCCTTTTGTAAAACTGAAAGGGCTTCCCAGTTCTGATGGACGGATGACACATCTTTCTAGCAATGAATGAAATTTGTTTTAATCTGAATGCCTATGGCGAGAATGCTGCTGGGCACTATGCTAGTGACGCAACCGTTTTGTTTCCCAAAACCATCTGGTAAGTGGCAAGGAAGAGAGACAAACTAGAGTGATGGATTGCAGAGCTTGTCGGACATGGGTGAAAACACTGTACTCATCTGAAACCACTATGTTACCACTGATGGGGTCCCTCTGGCAGTCACAGCCATATATGGGCAATGTAATGGATCAGCTTTAAGTGAGGATTAGGTAAAATTCCCCAGTGTTAGAATTATGGTTAATGTTTGGGTTTTTTTTTTTTTGTTTAATCATCAGTTTAGCAGCAGCACAGCAACACAACAAGAGCATTACTCCTTAAGGTATTTGGTAAAAACAACGAGATATAGCGTCTGGCAAATAAACAGGATACACTGGGAGGTAAAAGAAACATACTTTAATTGCTACATCAGGTTCTCTGAAAAATAACTAATCAAGAAAGAAAACTATACTTGGTAGAAATTCCCTAGAGCTGGACTCTCACTATGTGAAGTAAAAGAAAAATGTATTTACAAGCACAACCTGTTTTTTTCTGTCCATGCTTGGTGAGAGAGAGAAGGAAGAGTCAGAGAACAAAAGGAAGGCATGAAACTTTATTGACCCCCCAAAAAGAAGGGAATGGTATGGGAAGTGGACCTCTTCTCTGGCCTGAGATTACTAAATACCCCTCCATAAACTAAACATTGCAAATCCCAGAATGCAACAGGAGGGTGCATCTAGAGCAGTTAAAGTGGAATAGTAAGCACTAGAAGAGTATAAGTGTGATAACAACTACAAACAAAGCATTGGATGTTTAATACTATACTCCAACAGTCAGGGCTCTGTAGTATTGAAGGATAAGGGATGGATGTTGGATCAATTAAAATGCAAATGGAGCTAGTTTATATTTGAGGGACTAGAATGGGCAACAGTACGAGCAGAATCATATATGTAGCTTTCAGTGTTAAGAGCCTTGCTCTCGGTTTCCAGCGGAGCTGTAGGAACAGGCTGTACATTTATCACGTCAGTCACTAAGGGCCTATTCAGTTGATGTGTTATTATTCCCCCCATTTATTCCCCCCACCCCCTTACAAATAAGCTGCTGCTCTATGTGGCCCAAAACATTTTTAAAAGAGACGTCCACCCTTCCGAATTCACGTCTGAGATTGTGACCTGGAATAGCCACGGAGAGGCAGCCTCCACATTTCAATGGCCCCGAGCGCACAGGCGCACCCCATTCAAAGCCACCTATGCATGACCCCTGTTTTCACTTGGGGGAGGGTCCACTGGTATTTTAAAACCAAAGACAATCTCCATATGTGGCTGCTTTCCATATGCAAATATGCATATACTCGTTAAACCTGGAAAATAGGGACCTATGAGAGCTGGTTGCCAGAATGCCTTTCAGAAGCAGACCCCTGAAGCTTATTCCAACAGAAAACAACAGCAAGGAGGTGGTCATTTTGGTAAATTCCACAAACACTATAATACCTTGGATAGGGAGAGAGTATGGGTTTATGCAACCCTTTCCTTCAAACATAAAAACAAACAAGAAAGCTACGGTTTAGGAAGCTAGTACTACGTTTGTTAAGATTGGCTATATGACGCTATAATTTTCTATTAAGTATAGAAAATGTCAAGTCAATGTGGGAAGGGGCATCCAAAGCTGTAATAACTGATGACCTTTAAAGCATGTTTTGTCCATGGTGGGTAAGGCAAAATAATTTCAAACCAGAGCAAAAAAAACCCTGAGAGACAAAGACATACGTCATTATGTTTAAGTCGTCCAGTAATGTGTAAGGCTTTTTCCTCTGAAATGAGATCAAGAACTTTGGAAAGTCGCTCATTCTACTACAGGCACTTCTGTCGCTAATTAAATGGAAAGAGTGAAGGTTCTGAATGCCATCCAGAATGAGCATAAATGCTGATTTTCTTAAAATTCAACTTGATAAAGCATGTGAAGAAGATATAGTAAAAAAGGTCATTGCTAAGCATTCTCACACGGGTAGTAGGCATGATCAATAAAAACTTCTGCTTGTGAAAACTAGATTGGTTTTCTTAAATCCTACTAAAATACTAATCACATGTGGGAAATGCTGTTCAAACTTAATGCCATAAGGATTTATACATATAGCGTACAGTATTCTTTGGTTTCTTACGTTGCTTTTGTAGTAATAGTTTATTGTATATAAAAGAGAAGAGAGAAGATCATATTTTTGCATACAGAAATGTCTTCCAGTTTGATTATATTGTGCTTAATTGTAATCTATTAGTCTGTCTGTGCAGGATTCCTCCACTCAGAGTCAGTAGCATTGAAAAAATTCTAATAAATGAATCGGTGGATGAGAGCAACTGACCTGCTGATACATGTTATATGGGTGATAGACCAAAACTTATATAGCCCGTGGCAATGAGACTTATATTCTCCATGAGGAACTACACGAAAGATGGGCATTCATCAACTCTGAAGAAGTACGGTAGATCAGTACTTTTGATGATAGTGCTTGGTGATAGGGGTGGTGTAGGTGGGAAAGTGTCTGGCTAGGTCCCTGTAGCTAAAACAAAATAAGTACATCTGAAATTAGGACTGATCATTGCCACCATGGATTGATATGAATTGTTGTTTTACCTCCAGAGGTATCTGTCCCATCTTTAGAAACATATCATTATGTTTCTCTGATCCCCCATGCTCCCTACTAAAGCATGGGATGACTGTGGGGAAGCCCTCAGCAACTCGCTGTTTCCAGGGTTGTGTAGTACATTATGAAAAGGGCATAATTAATCTGAATTCCTCTATCAGTATGGGCAAATGTAAAGACATGGATCCCCCCCTTGCCCCCCCAGAAAAGCTCTGGATAAAGTCCTCTTGGCAGAAATAATAATGTCCAGAAGATTGAGGTTGTTAAGTGTGCCGCTAACCACAAGTTTAAGTTAAGATATTTCATTTTTTCTCTGCAGCGTGCTTCTAGTACCGTCTCATTAGTTTTCCACTAAGCACAGGGGGCCTAATTTGGCTTCACTCTACAACAGAGGATATTCAGTGAGATGTCCACTGCTAAAACCATTTCTGATTCCAGAGTCACTTTGGACAAAATTGCCTGATGAAGTGACAGGAGGAATTCCAACAGCCCATCATAAAACCACCCACATACATCTAGACCCTCCTGGGCCAAAGCATCTTAATTTTTTCCCTCTCCCGTCCAGATAGAGGCTCTGAGTTCCAGAATCTAAATGCCATCAGAGGAGTACCACGCTTAGACACTTGCAGCTACAACACAGGGTTAAGAGCTCCGCTACAGCATGGGGATAATTAAGGACTGCTCAGTAAGCCATCATGGATTGCTCGTGCTCCCAAAGAGGTAGCCTTATCAATAGATTTCAAAGTCCTCTTACCAAAAAAAGGGGGATTCACAACACCAGCCTTGAGACCACCCTGAGATTTCATGAAAAATAACTTGAGCAGCAGGATCTTAAACTGACAAATCCCAGGTAAGTACCGTCACTAAAAACAATGAAATTCAACAGTTCCCCTGTGTAGTAGGGTAACTAGAACTAGCCAGAAGAATGGGATAGGCCACTACAATTACCCTGAAGTACTAGAAAAAAAAAAAAAAAATCCTTTCGGATTTCAGAAGCTAAGCAGGTCAGAAGCCTGGTTATTCTTGGAATGAGTAGGTGTTATGGCTTTATTTTGAAGAAGCCCACAAACCCTTGAAATTCATGGTGTCACAATGACATCAACAGATAGACTTGAAGCAATGCAAGAACATATGTTTTTACAGTCTTGGGTTTGATGCTGTACTGAAGCCCAAGTGGACAAATATGAAAAAAGTGCCTTTTACACCCAGCCCTCACCTCCACCCAGGCCAGGTCGCAGTGATAGATACACAGTTCATAATCCGTTAATGTCATTCTGGTCATTCACTGAGGCAAGCAATCCACCACAAGGGTACATTATATCACGATGCAAAGGGATCTTGTAGCCTGTTGATACTGAGTGGAATACTTAAGCTGTTTGTAGACTTAAGGCTACTTATCAGATACAGCTTAATAAGGACAGGGATATGTGTTGTGCACCAGACTAAGAAGGTAGAGCCGTTTCTTTCTCTAATTCCCAGGGTAACTTGTGCCTTTTGTTGACTAAGATTGTAGCAATGGAGAATCACCCCCAACCAAATTTTGTTGTTCATTATGTTGCTTCATCCAGACATTCACTGAGACACCAACTAGCCAGGCAGATAAAACTGCCTAGCTTGAGGAATGCTGTCTCAGCTTGTGCATGTAACCTTTTGGAATGATTACTAATGCAAGTCTCCTCATAACTGAAATAAAATCTTAAGAGGAAAATTGAGACCTTGTAGAGTTAACAAATGGGCATCTGTTGAGAAATCTGCTTAGGTCCTGGCTTTTATATGCTTCTGGAGACATAAAAAATCACATCACTCACTGAAAGAGAAATTTCTGTGTTTTGTTACTTTTCAAGATTCAAGGAGTTAGTTTGCTTAACGCAAAATCCTATGCCTTAAAGTAGCAAGGGGAGAAATAAAAACTAATCTATCTAAATAACACTTTCTATATGAGCTGAATGACATATTTCAGTATTTCTCTCAACAGGTTTTTAAATGTCAAGTTTCCATTAACAGAATGTCCAGATAGGTATGTTGTCAGGGAAGAAGAAACACAAAATGAAATATAGCCATAAAAATAATGTGGCAAAAAACGATCAAAGGCTTAGAAGTTTTTTTTTTTGGGGGGGGGGGTGGGTGAGTAAAAGAATAGTACGGAAAACTGTATGTGGAATGCATCAGCTATTTTTATCAGATTCCATTTTCAAACGATTATTGCAAATGCTGTACCTCCTATGCATTGTACTGTTTTAAAAAGCCCGTTATAAAAATACCCCATTAAATATTCCAAAGTTAGACGAAGTCATAAGCATGTTATGAGTAGCATCCCCGAAAGTGACATGTTTGAAACAATTGTGTATTCAGCTGATTTAACCATATTTATTCTGGGAGAAGACTCTTTTCTTCTCCATGTATTTATTTTATTTGCGTGTCTTGAGTACAGCCCCTATAATTGGGAAAAAAGGTGGGATATATATGAAAAGAAAGAACAACAACAACAACAAACAGTTTTATATGAGCCTCAGAAATTTTCCTTGTTGATTGGGTTTGTAGCAAAGAGCACAAGATGTGGGTGCGGCTCTCAATCATGAGGCCCCATTCATGCTGAAGAAAAGCCAATTATAGAAGGCATTTTTGGTGTCCTGTGGATTAACATTCCAGATAAACACCTCACATCGCCAGCATCATCCAAAAACATGACAGCCAACAGTTGTCACTGAGATGGAAGGGCCAGTGAATAAGAAGGTGAGTGGTTAATGAAAGCTGTAGGAGCAGGAAAGACAAATTTCTTCATTGTGAAAACAGATTGAGAAATGAGCTCAAAGGAAAGATGCGGGGAGATGGAACTCCAAAAGACTCCCTGATATGCTGGGGCAAGAATGGGAAGGCTGCACAGGAGAGGTAGAGACAAGATGTCGAAACATAGGTGGGGCAAGACTTGGACATTATGGTAAAAGGATCAGAGATGGTAACTAACCCTCAAGGCTTCTGAAGACAAGGGCGGGTTACAGACCGCCTCTTTGAGGCGCTGTACCCGCCCCTGTTCCTCCCTCGCCGGATCGGGGCCTGAGCTGCTAGAACGGCAGCCGCTGAGGCCCCGATACCTCCAATTTTTCAGGCCTGGCGGGGAAGCAGGCAAAATCCGCTTCCCCGCATCCTGAAAAGGGGTTTCCTTATGGGCTTGAAGCCGCCACGGACACCCATCCGGCGGCGGGGAGGGGGAGAAAGGGCCGCTTGGCATCTTTCTCCATTATTCGCTGGGGCATGCAGCTGAAGGGCTGCCACAGCGACAAAGCGGCCTGCGGCCATGAGGAGGCTCCGAACGGAGCCCTTCCTGGTCCACGGAAAGGTCTCCCCTAACTCCCGGGCATCGCGGATTGAGGACATCACGTCTGCGCCACCGCCGTCTAGAGGCAGCATGGCCGTTATGTCCATCACGGCGTCAGCTGTGGAAGTGCTGCCTCCGTTTAGTGCATACGAGCACTAACTAGGGTTAGAGGAGAGGGGAAAGAGTCGGTGCAGAGCACTGCCCTTTTGTAACCCTAGTGCTTGCTCGTTTTCAAAAACGTCACTAAAAGGGCTGGGGTGTAACCGGCCAATGTCTGGGCTTCTTTCTAAATTAAAGCAGTACATCCTGGACAAGGATAGTCTTGGGGGAAATGTAAGAGATAGCACTGAATTTTTCACAAACAGAGCAATGAATTAGCAAAGCAGAGCTTGAACATAACCAGTCTATAACAGGCTAACCCTATAATAACCCCCACCCCAGGCGTCACAGAATCAACAGAAAAAAAACAATCTCAGGCCGTCCTTGCAAACAGTAACTTTATGTATAATTACACATTATAGGCTATTTCAGAAAAGAACTGACAAAACACCGCCGAGTATCCTGGCAAGAAAACCCTAAGAAATTAATAGTGACCCCCATAAGTCAACAAAAAGAACAGGAACGGGTGTTCTTGAAGGCACACATTCACACACTAAAGTCATTGGTCTATGTGGGGGAGAAAAGTGAGAGAGATTAAGAGAGATTTAAATATAGTAAGTAGAATCATAAGATAGCTTCAATTTATATTTATTATGAAGAAAAATGTTTAAAAACAAAGAAAATAAGCAATTGCAACTCACATTTTGCAAGATTTTTATTTACTTTGTTTTCCTACACTCTTGCTTTTTTTCCTTCAATTACACTATCCTGCACCATTTTTCTCTCCTCTCCCTCCTCCCTTAGACCCATTGTACAATGTGTCTGTGTGTGTGTGCGCGCTCGCGCGTCGCGGGAGAGCGCCCACCTCCAACTAACAATTCATTTTTTTTAAAAAAAAATTCTAAAAAGGAAGAAAAAAGAGAGCCATGGTCTTAGGTATTTTGGTGGCCTGGTAGGAACCTGCTGGTTCTGACTAGAGAGGGAAGAAGGGTTTGCCCATGAAATGAGATCAGCCAAAAAAGACAACAAAGCCTTGTTCAATTATTTGTATCTCACATAGTTATGGTCAGTTTGGATTACAAATTCTATAAGTGGTGATCAAACACTGGACAAGAAATAAAAATCAGTTTTCACAACTGTGACAAGTGAAGTTGACTATGTAAGGGTTGTGGTGAGTGCAGGGGCAGACCACGGATACGGATTTGAATATGAATTTTGGTAAGTGTCTCGTTATCATTGGGTAAGAAGCATGCATAAATACATGCATTTAAAATAAATAATAAATAATAACTAAGGCTTTTCCCTCCTGTGGCATCATCATTTTGCTTTCTAATGTTATCAATCCATCACTAACTTTAGTTTCAGGTACTGCCTGTCTTCTAAAAAAAAAATATTCTGCTGGCTGATAAATCTTTGCCCTAACCATTAAGAACTTAATTAATGGAATCATTGAAAAATGGTCTATTACTCTGTATTGTACAGCCATCTTCAAATATTTATAACTAACACTACAGTAATTACTCATAATTGTAAAAAGGCTTTTTTTTTAAAGAAGTCTTAAGGAGCAGGTTGTGTGCCTCTAAGCGTTTTTTGGGGGTGGGGGAATTAAGATTCTTATATAAGTTACTAAAATTTGCCAGAAGTCAAGCACTAGTGGGAACAAGGAAAGATATCTGAACACACCCTTTCATCAATATGAATAAGCATTTAAAGATTTGCGTTTGTGCATGGTGCCACCATTCTGTGAATAATAATGTTTTGATCTAGTAGAAGTCTCCACGAATGAAAAAGGAGGGTGGGATTTGGAACAATCCCCCTCCCGGCACAGCTTTACAGCTATAGGAGGGCTGACTCACATTCCAACTCTCCTGTAGTGATTTTTGGAGAGGTGTGGGTGATTTGTTTAAAAAAAAGTTTTCCCTTTCATTCCATTATCAAGTGTCTTCTGAACTGATGGCAGAAATTCACCTGTAATTTATTTCAACCACATTATCCAATGGACCTTAGTATCCATGTAATAATATTTTAAGCCCCTTCACCTCACTACCTAAACAGGCGTATACCCCCTAATACTACTGCCCCCACAATCCCCGGAGCGCGGAATGGTCCTTGGGCAAACCCAAAGTTATGTTGAGGACTATCCAGCCACAGAGGCTTCACGGTCTAGAAAGATGGCAAAGGGATCTCCTTGGTGCTGGAATTGTAGAAGAGTAGACTGAACAACAGCACACAACCGGGAAGAGAGCTTCTACCAAATACACAAATAGAAACCACTTCGCTCATACTATAGCATTACAAATAGCCAATGGTAGAAGGAGCTGTTGCAGGACCTGCACTCAGGCTATGTTCTTTTCCTACCTGATGAGTTGAGGAAGCTATACTAGCAGTGTAAATGGTTGTCGAGCTGTAAGAAAGTGTCTGCAAGCTTAGGCCTGTGTAAGCCCACATTTTTCTTTTAAATTTCAGAAGGATAAGTTGTGTGGACAAGAAGATCAGGCTCTCTTGGAAAGGGAGACTCTTCCAAATACAGGAGGTAGACATGGAAGAATATGCACAGCTCCTCGTCAGGGATGCTCCTGTCATTTTGGGGACAATCAGTCTAAGCTTTCTTTCTCCTTGACTACTTATTAATGAGAACCCAGGACAAACAGGTTCACCACCTTAGAGGCACAGAGTTGTGAACCTGAAGGTTTGGAGATCAGTGGGTAACTTATAGTGTTTCAGAATGGGTGTTTTGTGTTTTTCCAAGTAAATGAGCCTCAAAACGTACCTCTTCTGCAGGATGAAAACTACCTTGTTGCAGTGAGGCATTAAACTTTTCAGTTATTTACTCAGGCAGTCACCCCTCTGGCTGAGTGTTTAAGTACTCAGAAGGTCAATGGGTCCAATACACATGGTGTGGGCTCTCACTTGCCTAAGAGAATGCACACAGATCATAGACAATTACATCCAGGATAGATTTGCTACCTGGACCTATACCAACAACAAACATCCAAGTTCACAGTGGGCTTCTAGTGAACGGATTTAAATAAATTTAAACAGTGGTAATTGTCTCTAAAAATTCCAGACCATGTCTCTTTGGTGACAATTGTGCAGATACAATGATGGCATAGACAATATGTTTCTTCGCCTCCACCATTTTCATGGCATAAAAGCTTGTCAAAGTGGGCCTGGCAGCCTGTGTTTGTCAGACAGGTTGTCTGAATTTCTACCAGCAGTGCTAAATGGGAATCCTGATGAATGCAAAGTACAATTTTTTTTTTTTTTACAAGAATAAGTACGAAACTGAGAACAGTTTTTGTTAAAAGCTGCAATTTTCAAAGATTGACGCACAGTGGGACAAAAAGTTCCTAAAAAATCAAATTGCTTACTACGGTACTAGATGAGGATAAATATAGAAAACTTATAAGGTGGAATGTAAAGTTCTACTGGTGTACTTACCTTGGTCTGGTAAAAAATCCCAGGAGAAGGAAATTGCACTTTTTCCCCATCACTAAGTTGACAGGAAGAAGTTAATAAAGAATAAATGGAATTTGCCAATTTACTTACGGGAGTTGAATTTGAAGTCCTGGACAGCCCCCTTCAAGAAAGGAATGCAGGAATTAACACACCGAAAATTGGGAGTAATTTTGTGGGGGAAAAAATGGTTTGTTATTCCTTCTACACATAAACTGCACCATTTTGAGATTGGTAAATGCTTTCAGTAATTTTCTTCATGCTAGGAAGATAGTATTGTAAAAACCACAGTCGTTGAAACTGCTGTTAAGTCAACTACTTCAAGTCAACTTCAATTTATACGTGTACATTCCATTTTCCTATAGCTGTGTTAATGAACTGGCCTTTTCACATTCTGAGCATGTCAACAGCAAGTCCTTTCACTTGAGATCCAATTGTGATACGACCCACACAATTAGTTGTAGTGGTCTGCTGGTATACGTTAGAAGCTTAATGAATGCGCTCTGACCTGGCCAGTTCCATCTTTTGACACTATCCTCTTTTCATATCAATTGGGTTTTCAATAATAAAGACAATCAAAAGGGGTTCAGTAAAAGTGTTAGCTTGGTGCCTATTTCAATTTCTTTCTCTGGGAATCTGTCTGTCAGTGTCACACCCGACTAACTCTTGTGCTAACCAATGTTGGTGTGGACACATGTAGTTTGGGTTTCTCAGCAAACCTGACATGGGAGAACCTGCCAGCAGCACTCTTGCCAACTGCATAGTCTCTTGCCGCTCATGGAGCACACAGTACCCCCACCACAGAACTTTTGGCCATTGGTGCTATTAGTTATTATTATTATTAACCTTTATTTATGAAGCACTGTAAATTTTACAACAGTCGCTGTAATGCAATCCTTTTAGTTAGAAGTTCCCTGCCCCTCAGTCTTGCAATCGAAAAAGACATACACGAAGGAGAAGGGAGGGGTGAACCGGGAGGGGTAGAGGTCCAGCAGTGTTCCTCTCAACCTCCGAGGCCTGGGGACCAAGGCAGATTGGACTGAAGGGAGGGCATGCTTCAAAATGGAAGGTTAATCATTATCCAGGGAAAAATCATACTCACAAGATAATGCATATACAGTACATAGCAATACAGGAAATGATCGATAAAACAGCCAACAACAGAATCAATCAGATAGTAAGCGACAATTAATGCGATGCCTGGGAGGGCTCTCTGATAGGATGGTTTCACACTCCGTGTTTGAAGCTGGTTTAATGAGAGTGATGGGCTCTTGCTTGTGGAGGCCGAGGTTCCAGGAGTGCGGCAGCCTGAACAGAGGGCGAATCCTAGTTTGGGGACAGAGGAAATCCTGGCTGAGACGGACCCTTGACTACAGAACGGAGGGCCTTGGTGGGGAAGGTGAGGAGAAGAAGTCCTGATAAGTAAGGAGGGGCCGTCCCTGGAAGCTTTGAATGTTGACAAGCAGAGCTTATACTGAATGCGGAACGGAGGGGGATCCAGTGAAGGGTGCCAACACAGAGAGATGTGGTCAGAGCGGTGGGTGGAAAGTGATAATCGTGCAGCTGAAATGCTGGAACAGAGATTAAGGACGGAGGTGAGAAAAAGGAAGCAGCCAGAGGAATTACAGTAATCAAGTCGTGAGATCACTAGGCATGGACCAGGACTGGCAGTAGAGGCGGAGAGATATGGTTCGGATTGGGCAAGAGTGTACAAAAAAACTACAAGCCTTGGCTTGGGTTCTGGATCTGGGGATACCGACAGAGAAAAGCAAAGATAAAACCAAGAACTGCGGGGTTGCTGACTGGGTTGAATAGAAATAGTTGTCCACGGAGACAGAAAAGGAGTGTTGAAGGGTGGGCTTAGGAGAAAAGACAGAACGTCCTCTTGGACAGGTGAGCTCAACCCGATGGCGCAGCACTGTGAGACAGCTGTAGGCAAGGATGAGACTTCTGTTCAGCCTTGGAGAAAGGGCAGAGGGCTGAAAATACAGCTGGGGGTCATCGGCAGCAGATGGGTAGCTATCGACGTTTTCTGACTCAAATATGAGCAACGGTTGCACAGAGTTGTTTTTCAGTGAAAAAAAAAATTTTGTTTTGCATAGAAATAAATATATCAATGAAGAATAGTAATCCGATCAGAAAATAAAGCGTTTTGTGCAAAACACCCGCGTGTGGGGTTTTGTGCATACCCTGAACTGTATGGCTTTTCATCAGCCCAGGAAGGCGTCTCACAGGTTTCATCAAACACTAAAACAAAACCAAAAAAAGCACATAAGCACACATAGTAAATTTAACCATTTTTTTAAATATATTGAGCATTCCTTTCCATCCATAGGTCTTTCAAGCTATGGGATTAAAAAAAAACCAACTTCATTGTTTCTCAATGTCCATTGAGACTCAGGAAATGGAGATTTTAGTAGCACTACGGAACAGTCCCAAGTGGCATCTGTTCTCCTACCAGTTATTGGCTATAGTGGTACATCTGTTTCATCAGATATAAGGGAGGGGCTACTCCTGTTCCATGGCTCCATAATGACATCCATAATGACCACTGTTTTGACCACATAAGGCAGAAAACTCATAAACATTCTTCACGTTCTTGACAGTAAAAGGTTATAAATCATACGATAATCATGTAACTAACAGTAAACTGCCTGCTCAGGATACCTAAAATCTTCGGCTACACTGGATACCGCACTTAGCACATGATAGGGCCAACCGCTGCCATTTATGTGGGACAACGTCATCAGCACCTTACCGCAGTAAGAGTCATATATGTGAAGAATAAAAAGAATAAAGGGGATCAAACCATCAAGCACTGAAGAAAACTAACACAAGCTTAATGTTTTACATGTCTTCACAGTCTACTTACTTTCTATCATGATTGGAAGATGGGAAAGTGAAGGAAGAAAGCTGAGAACAAAGGCTTTTACTGCTCGGCAAGGTTCACAAAACTCTTGAATGAGTGTAATTCAGCTTCTATTCACCATACGGTGGTTGTGCAATATAGCTCCAACGAGGGTGCAAAGGAAACCATTTCCATCAATTCTTGCTGAAGAAGCACTTTATTTTGAAGCCCTCTCTGTATTCAGAGACTGCTAAACTTTCCAGAGGGAAAAATGTTGTTTTTGGCAAACTTTTCTACTATGTTATTAGTCCAGAGGGGGGGTTAAAGTCTCTCTATAGCCACTGTCCAAATTTCTAAGCCCAGTTGAGTTTTATAGGCTAATTTTTGTCAGACAGATTTGGTGAGATGTCTCCCTATTGTTAATTCTTCTCATTTAGAATTATAATATTATAAGGTTCAACGACTAGCCATGATATTCAGAGATGTACATCTATCCTTATCATAATGCACCTCTAACACTTCGTCAACACATGTCATATGGTTCTGCAGTCGCACAGTCACCACTCGCTTCTTCATTTTGTACGAGTGCATAGAAGCAGCAAAATGAACAGTTGCGCTGTGTGGGCCATTGCTATTTAAAAAGCTCACTCGTAATAATGATGGGCATCGATCGAGCAGTGTTTCATGGGATTAGCTCCAGTGACAGCATGCCAAAAGGAGGATGATATCAGCTCTGATTTCACGAATCTAGCAAGGCCAGCGTGCTGAAATCAGTGATGGAAAAAACTGGAAGCTGAATGCTGAGGCGAGAGAATGCTTCTGGAGGAAAGGAGCACGTAGTGCAAAAGATTTTTGCTGACCAACCCCAGGAAATAATGAGACGCAGAACAAAGAAAGGGTGGGTTTTAAGGACCATTTATTTTAGATTCTAGCCTATTTATTGGATCCTCCTTGAGAGTACAAGAGTGAAGTAATCTAATGCAGTAGCATCTGAGGCAGTGGGCCCTAGGAGACCTCCTTCCCCCAAAAAAGGGCCTTTCCCCCCTGGATGAAAACACCTGAAATCCTAGTAACAAAATGTTGGGTTGCTCTCCAGGCAACGCAACTGGAGACTTCCAATAGTCTCTTCACCGTTGTCCTCATAGCTTATACGAAGGGCTTTAACTCTCAGGCCAGCTCAAAGAAAGTCTCTTTCCCCACCCTCACCCCAATTGAGACCGAAGAACACTTACCTTCCCCAAAGGATGCCACAGATGCTAACCTATCTGACTTATCTATCCACTAGCTTGACTGTCGATTTAAGGTGCCAGCCTTGTCCAATCATCAAAGTCCCCAAAGACAATGTGGATAGGAAAAAAATTGGTTGGGAAAAAAAAGCTACTCAGCCCCAAGCGACCAGAAACTCAGAAGTGGGTAAAGGTGAGATGGTGATTCGAGATGTGCAAAGCAAAGAGAGGAAGAGAAGGGATGGCAAGGTCTTTACAAAAGCTCTGGGTCCACCTTCTCTTTAATCATGGTGTGACATCATATAACATGGTCTCTCCTTTTAGTTTAAATTTACAACAAAACTTGACAACAACAGTAACTAAGACAATGACAAATAAAAATCTGTCAACGGCAATAAACCCTCAAAGTGGTTATTTTACCCGAAAAAAAGCAGAAAACCATAACTGAAAAATGCCCGGAATTATAAACAAAAGATGCTTCAGGAATTTGGAAAGACATTTTTCCATATTTAATAAGATGTGGGATGCTAGAAACCAAGTCCCGGCTGATGTATTCATACGTGTATGCCATTGGTGTGGAAAGTCATCCAGATGTAAGCCTCTTGTTCTGCTGTTAGTTACGGTTTGCAATTTTCTGCTCCTTACCACAATCCCAAGTCTGGGCCACCATCCCGCAATGTCAACTTCCACTTCTTCAATGCATAAAAACTCCCACCCCTCGTCAGTATAAAGGAGCATCAGCCTTGTAAAACAAACTCCGTTTTTTTTTCGCACAACCTATTTTGAACCCACAGTCGAATCTGTTACAAGCCTCATCCTTTTCTTTCTCAGGTTGCTAACTGTAAGGGGTATGTGAAGATCATTATAGCATGAGGTATTTTGTTACCATCACAAGTTCTCACTTATGGACAGGCAAATGAGCATGCACCAACTGGAACGGCCACTGGGTAATGCCAAATTGCTCTCCTTTCAACAGGATACTGTCAGCCTTTCCTCTGGCAATGGAGACAGTCTAGATGAGGAAACTCATGCATTCCTTAGATTGGGAACAAACTCCACTCAATTTCCACCTCAAAAGGAAAAGATGAGCAGTGGTCCGATCACCCTGTAGGAGGTAGTGTGGGGCACAGTTGAATGCAGAGGCTCATTGCTTTACTGTCACGCACTCTGCTGTACCAACATGGTAGTTGGTGTTTTTCTGGCTTGTGCACACAAACCGTCCCATCCAAGTGATTGTTACAATGATACCCCTGAAATATACCCACAACCTTTCTTTCCAATGTTATGTACAATCATCCCCCTTGAATGTACCATACCCTCTGAGGTTTAGGATGAGACATTCACTACATTTTGAACGATGACACACAAACATTATCAAGGTCGATTACAAAGCGTGAAGGTACAATGCTCATTCTGTAGCTGGCTGGATTCCTCCATCAGCACTACATAGACGACACATGAGAGTTTCCCCTCCTCTTCAGAAGTTTAGGGGGCTATTAATCAGTCCTACCAGAATCAAATAAACCACCCCTAGTGTGGTTGCATGGTGGCAAAACAACCACGTCCCTTGACACAGAGCAACATGCCTCCAGTCCTAGGGCTTTCTACTGCTTCTCCTCCCGCCTGCTGAAGGCTTTTTGGCAGTCCGTACGTAATGTCCACCTCTCCCAATTGAAGCATCACCTACACTTTGAAGACTGCAGCTTGCTCTGGAGGCAAGCCAGGGAAATCCGGGGTGATGTATGCTGGCTCCTTCGGCATCAGCTTTCTCTGAAGAGAAGTTTCAAACGCTGCCTCTTGTGCCCCTTCAAGATGCACTGAACACAAAATCTATCAAGAGATCATCTTTCGGACGCCCTGCCGGCTTTAGATATAAAATCATAGGCTTTGATTAAACTAGCCCAGCAGGATGAGAGCCATATGTTCCTGGGAAAGGTTGACTCTGCCTCTGAACTTGAGCAACATTAGGTGCTGGGTTTTGAGACTGACCTTCATACATTGCTGCATACAGCCTTTTAACACAACCAAATCATTTGGACAATGCAGAAGATATGGTGTACATCGCTGAGGGTGTGCGTACTTCTATGCATACCTCTGCCGCTCATGTATTTCAACTGTCTAGGCTCAAGGTCAGAAACGTGGTTGCGCCCCGAACCTTGCGGGCCGCCTGTTGCTGTGTCCGTTGAGGGTACAGCTTGGACTATAGCCCACAAGCCTTCCAGAGAAGGAGCAAATCAGCATACAGACTCCAGGATGCTATTGGCTGGGTCATTCAGCTTGGAAACATTAACTGGTGCCATTGTCCTTTTATTATCTTGCTCGAGCCACACTGGCCAGCAGCCATCTCCACCTGGAGGGAGTGAAATGGGCAGGCCCAACAACCATCGGGCTATCATTAAGACAGAGTACCTCCCCACTCCAGTCCCCTCCCCACACCAATTCCCTTCTCCTATTTTGTGTCATTCTTCTTAGATTGTACTTGGGGCAGACCGTCCTAAATTAAAAGGATTGGAAAGTACAGTGCTGTGTAAATTTAACAAGCACTATATAATAAACTTAAATAAAAGTAATAAAAATATAATAAGTGTCTTAACTGGTTGTCCGTCGACCGCACCAGACAGTCCTGGACAAAACGTGTGGCAGCACCAGAGCACACAAAGCCACTCACGCTGTTGGCTTGGCAGTCTCCACAAGACCAGACTGAGCTCAATAGCCGTTTTGTTAGCACAATTTGGTTGAACTCGTTGAACCATGCTGAGCTTTGCACCTGATGGCCATCAAAGAGGATTTGAGCTTGTGCAGGCGGGGGAAATCGTCGCCCTCGCCCAGAACAGGCAAAAAGACAACAGGCTGATATCTCCTCAAGGGTTTACTTCTAGTTACGCTGTAATACAAATGTCGTTCTCACTGACAAAGCTAGTCACATTACAACATAGTACTATCAACCCACACTGTACAAAGAGACTCCACACCCCTTATACAACATGTGCCATGTTTCAGGCGCGTTCCAGCCATTTCCTGCTGTGTCCGCTGTACAAGTCCACTGTGCAGGGTGAACGTTTGCACTTCAGCTCATGATGAGTTCCAAATCTGTGACTCGCTGTTCCAAAATGTCTGATTCAGCATGGTTCCTGTTTTGACCAAAACTACCCATCGCCTTTGTCCCACATCTGGACATTTTCTTAGGGAGCCATTCTAACAACTTCTCTTTAACTCATGAATATCTTTGAGGTTTATCAAACTTTACTTGTACCGCTTATATATATTATATAATTATTATGCTCCCCCCCCCCATTATATCAGACTGACATATCACTCTCTAAAACTTGTTTGTTCCTCAGTCCGCTCTTCGTCTACACTTTTCTCTCCTATATGTGTTTAAGATAATATGTTGAACCAAATTTCTTGAGATTTATCCATATGAAATAATTTCTACACTAACACAATTTGTCGGACCAACACCATCCATATTCTTTCAGCAAATTTAAACAGTGTGGTACTGCAAGGGGAGGACATTGAAAATAACATTGTCTCATATCCTATATAACATGTATGTGTAATTATTCCTTGTTACTGTTTTTTTTTGTCGTTTCATTTTCTCTTATTCCTTGGTCTATTTTTCTTACCCTGATACCCTCGTGGAAAGAGGGACTTCAGATACGGAAATCGGCCAAAATTTTTTTGGAAATGCCTGGAAGTCCATTTCTGTATTTGAAAGCACATCTGTGGAAGGTTAAACTAGGAAGGTGGGGGCCAACTTATTTTTTAAAAAAGGAAATTGGCCACTTCTAATGACTGTGTATCTTGGACAGACTTATGCAACCCATCTTTAAAATATCTGTTCCATCTCCAGAACAGAATTTTTGGGGCCTGTTTTAAAGAGTACATCCAGTTTTTGTACTTATTTCTAGTACCACATTGGGCTTTGGCTGTCCTTTTGTATAATAAGTTGGGGGAAGGGTGGGTAGCATTAGAGGCAAAGTAATGGTGGTGACTTACGAGCTAAAAAGAGAAAGATCATACACAATGTTTGATAGGGGTAAGTATTATCCATGTCCAATGTTATTTGTGGTTATCATTAATCAGAATAATTATCACACAGAGATAAACAAACTTTGCCATCCTCTTCTATAAAAACAGGTAATATCCAAGAGTACCATTGTTAAATATGGAAGAGAATACCTTCTTACCTCGATCCATTTAAAATTATTATTTTTTTAACCTCCTCCACCCTTTAACTTTCAGTGAATGCCAGATAATGCAGTCATTTAGGAAGGCTGAAAACATATGCCATAGCAACAAAAGATCAGAAAAGGGCATATGAAACATTTTTATGGTAAATGGCAGACTTTTAATAGGCGCATTTTTAAGGTGAAGACATTTATATGTTTTTTTCGTTTTTTTTTCTATTGAGTACTTTATGGTATGATGGATGACATTCTGTCTCATCAGTGGGCATTCCTAGGACTTATAAGGATATTAAACATCATGGGACCAGTTAAAGCAACAAAAGATGGTTTAAAAGAGGAATTTACTTATTCACGTGCAGCATGAATTGCTTTTTCTTAATCGAGAGCAGATACTTGCCCCGTAATCATCTCCCTTTGCTCAATACTTGCTGGCAACCCCCTCAACTATGGTTTGTTGGCTTGTTGGCCCTCATTTGACAAGAGTAACTAGCCTCCTTTGTTGCATTACTGTTATTACTCTTTTGTTACTATTAATGTATCCGTCTGTCGGATCGAGGGGATATTGGCAGAAACTTGTGGACATGAACGTAGCAAAGCAGCATTTCCACCTGACTACTAGCATGTTTGTGTACATTCCACCCTGCCATATGTGATCCATCTGCTACTGCTTTTCATGCTATCCCTTTGTGAGTGGACCGTTCCATTATTGTGATCCTGCATCCCAATCATGTATTGCCTTTTCATTAATGCTTGCCATGCACGCAGCGCTCCTGCTGCGGTTTCTGCTTCTCAGACAATCATATGATGGTGAGTGAGCAATGATTCTGCTCCTCCCTCTCGCCCCTTTCTTATGCCCAAACCGGCTCTTTTTCCTTCCTTTTCTATTGCTTGTGCTATTCTTTTTTTATCATCAGGTTCCATAATGTGCATTGCATAACCAAAACAACAACCAACTGAAATTCAACGCTGGTAGGGCATAGGGCAAGAAGGTGGGATGTATGGATCTGGAGAGAAAAGAGGCATGGGACCACAGATCGCCGAAAGTATGCTTTAGTACTATTGAAGAGAAGGGCATAATGAAAAGTTCTCAAACCCTGCAATGTTTTTCCATTTCTTTACAAAACATGATTGCAGTGAAATAGCAGACCTTGTATGAATACAATCCTTAGAATCTTGAGGTGGAAGGGGTTCTATCTAAAACAGCCATCAGGTTCAGTCTAACTGCTGAACCTGACCATTCCCTACTAATATTCAATCAAAATCTATGTCCTGTAACTTCATAGCGAAATATTTTTCACAGATTTCTCGAATGACAATAAAAGACAAGTCGAATAATTAGGCTAATTACTTTGCATTTCAAACTCAATTACCATGTCAAAAGGAAGTTTGCCAGATGTTTAAAGAACATTCCTATGCTTAAAAAAACCTGAAGGCACACACACAAAAGGGGGGGGGGGAGCCCAGTCTCAACAAATAAACTGTGATTGAAGCCCCGACAAGAAATGCTAGAGTTGAGGGGACCCTCAAGGACCATCCAGTCCAACCCCCTTCTGCTATGAAGTAATACATAGGAATACATGGGATCCTAGAGGTCTGAGCCCTGTTCAACTTCAGGATGGCACTGGAAGATGGGACAAACCAAGGGTTTTCTTGGCATAAAGAGGAGTTTTGCCATGGGCTGCCCCTGACGCTGAGACAGTGTGATCCTCACAGATGAGAAGGGGAGGGTGGTGTGTCAAATGGCAATGTTCTTCTGCCAAGCAGGAATCTTCAAAAAGGACCAGAGTGGGGTGCAATGGCAGGAATTCTGCCATGGATAAAACTTAGCATTCAAAGGGATTGCCAGGGGTCATCCAACTTCTACCATGAAGGAATACCTAGGAGTTGGAGTTGGAGAGCCTGTGAGTTGACCAAGGTCAGCCAGTGAATTTCTATGGTGAACTGGGAGGCTAGAGTGTAATCCCAGCTCAGCCATCTAACTCCACAGGATGACATTGGGTAAGTCACACTCTCTCATTCATGGATATTCTGCACTTTCCTTGCCAAATATTATTATTATTATTATTATTATTATTATTATTATTATTATTATTATCATTGCATGACCTTAGCATCACCATGGGAGAGGTGCAGAGAGAGAGAGTTGGTCATTCCCTGCCTCTGAGGCTGAGAGAGTGTGACCCTCACAAAAGAGAAGAAGGGGCAGGGTGGGGTGCAGTGGCAGGAATTCTGCCATGATGGATAAAACCTAGCATCCAAAGGGATTCCAAGAGGTCATCCAACCACCACCCCTCTTCTACCATGAAGGAATACCTAGGAGTTGGAGTTGAAGCTGAGAGCATGTGACTTGTCCAAGGTCAGCCAGTCAATTTCTATGGTGAACTGAAAGGCTAGAGTCCTGATCCCAGTTCAGCCATGTAAATGCTTATGGTTCTGCCCTTTGGTTTTGTTTCATTTCAAGAAAGCCTCTTTAAATAATAAAGTTACAATTTATTTATTTATTTATTTATTCATTCATTCATTCTATGATTAGTTTTCTTTTGGGCAAGGATGGTTAAGAATGTCCCTGAGGCTGAGACAATATGACTTACCCAGGGTCACCTCTGGATTTACATGGCTGAGCTGGGATTAGCACTCTAATTATTATTATTATTATTATTATTATTATTATTATTATTATTATGATTGCCCAGCTCTTCAGCCAAAAGGCTATCAGAGCAGCTTACAAATTTTTAGACATTTCCCTGCCCTCTCTCTCTGCACCTCTCCCATGGTGATGCTAAGGTCATGCAATAATAATAATAATAATAATAATTGGCAAGGAGAGTGCACATTCTCTCAGCCTCAGAGGCAGGGCATGACAAGCCTCTCTCTCCAGCTCTCTCAAGGTGATGCTAAGGCAAACCGACTTTTATTTTGCAATATATATATATATATATATATATATGGCAAGGAGAGTTCAAAATATCCATGAATAAGAGAATGTGATGTATCCAAAAATGAGGTTGGATGAGATGATCCAATGCTAATTTGAATGGCAGAGCATGGCATAAAGGGCAGAAGGCCTCCCCTTTTGTTCTCTTTGTTTTTCAAAGCAAAGCTGTGAGTGAGCAAAGTTAGGGGGGGAATCACCCTAACAAACGAAATAGCCTCTGGTAAAACCCAGGATGAATGGTAGCTTTTCTTACGCAAAATACCCAAATCCTGGCCATCCAATTGTCAGCTGAAAGTTTTGTCTCTTCCCTTCATTTGGAAATGATTAAAAATCAAAATTCTTACTCATGATCGAGAAGTGATTAGAATTTCTTCTCTATAAAATGCTTTCGAAATTTTTGAATTAGACATATTTCTACTAATTTTCGAATTTTGGAGAATATTCTTTACATTCCTAATTCCCATCCAGAATTGGTGGAAACACCTCAGGTTAGAACTCTTAATAGTAAACCCCTCTGTCTTGTTTCAATTTGTTTTTCTTCATCCAGCCCATTACCTCTTCCAGGCATTCATTCAGAGGAGACACTCTGACCACATCTCTCCTGTGCTGGTATCCCTTCACTGGCTCCCCCTCCCTTTCCGCATTCAGTACAAGCTCCTGCTGTCGAAATTTAAAGCCCGTGAAAAGTTTAGGGAAATGGACACTCAGCAATTTTATTTAAACAGTGTATTGCACTCAAATGCAATGAATGTATTTAAAAAAAATTATTAAAATGCAAAGCATGTGATCTATAAAAGGTAATTCAAGCCTGTGGGCCACGCCCTAACAGACATAAACATAAAATGAATAATCAGTACTGGGCCAGAAAACTGCAAATCCCATGGGAACATATACAGTACAAGAAATATCAGTTCATTTGTGCCTCACAGGATGAGATTAAAGGGTGTACAACAGGTTAGAGAGTGCACAATGACTAACAAATTAAAAGGGATAATACAGTATGCCCATTACAAAATAGTAAATGTTGACCAAACGCATTTCGACATATGTGTCTTCCTCAGTGGTCATATACAACTGTAAAAATAAAATGAGAATGAGTCACATACATTGCCATATAAGTAATAGCAAAGACCATATAACTAAAAGATGATTCATGCTCTTTTAGTTACATGGTCTTTCCTTATTTCTCCTCACCTTCCCACTACGGCCCTCCGTTCTGGTAGTCAAGGTCTGCTGTCCCAGCCCAGGATTTCCTCTGCCCCATCTCGAATTCACCCCTTTTCACTCACTGCCCCTCACTCCTGGAACCTTCTTCCGCCACGAGCAAGAGCCATCACTTCTTTAACCAGCTTCAAAACTGAGTTGAAGACCATCCTGTTCAGAGAAGCCTTCCCAGGCATTGCATAATTGTCACTTGCTATTTGATATTCTTTTGTTGCCTGTTTTATTGAATCATTTCCTGTATTACTATGTCCTCCCTTCAGTCCATCTCCCCTGATCCAGGCCTCGGAGGTAGAGAAGAACTGTTGGCCCTCATCCGCTTCCCCTTCTCCTTTTGTGTCATGTCTTTTTATATTGTAAGCCTTAGGGCAGGGAACCGTCCAGTTTAAAAAGATTGTATGTACAGCGCTGTGTAAATTTACAGCGCTTTATAAATAAAGGTTAATAATAATAAAATAATCATAATAATAAAGGTAAAGGTAGTCCCTTGACATGAATGTCTAGTCGTAACCAACTGCAGGGAGTGGTGCTCATCTGTTACTAAGCTGAAGAGCCAGTGTTGTCCGAGGACTACTCTAGTGATCATGTGGCCGGTATGACAGCACCGAATGCTGTTACATTTGCACCAAAGTGGTACTTATTTATATACTTGCATTTGCATGCTTTCAAACTGCTAGACTGACAGAAGCTGGAACTAGTGACAGGAACTTATTGGGCCTCGAACTGCTAACCACCAAGCCACCTCAACCCTATCCTCAGCTCAGGCTTTTATTGAAGTCATAAGGAAGTATATTTAGGTATCATCAACAGAATGATGCACCTTGCACCATGCCTGCCATGATCTCTCCCAATGATTCCATCAATACCAGGAAAGATTCTAAAGCAGATGATTAAACAGAGAGTCTGTGAACATCTAGATGGCAATTCCATAATCACAAAAAGTCAACATGGGTTTTAGAGAAACAAGCCATACCAGACAAATCTAATCTCTTTCTTTAATAAAATTACCAGCTTGGTAGATGATGGGAATGCTGTGGATATAGTATATCTTTATTTCAGTATGGCCTTTGACAAGGTTTCCCATGACATTCTCGCAAACAAGCTTGTAAAATGTGGGCTAGACAAAGTAACTGTTAAATGGATCTGTAATTGGTTGACCGGCCAAAGCCAAAGGGTGCTCAACAATGGCTCCTTTTCATCCTGGAGAGAAGTGACCAGTGGCATCCCACAGGGCTCTGTCCTGAGGCCAGTGTTACTCAACATCTTTATCAATGACTTGGATGACAGAATTGGGAACATACTTATCAAATTTGAAGATGACACCAAATTTGGAGAAATAGCTAATACTCCAGAGGACAGGATCAAAATTCAAAATGACCTGAATAGACTAGAAAGCTGGGCCAAAGCTAACAAAATGAAATTCAAAATGGAGAAATGTAAGGTACTGCACTTAGGGCAGAAAAATAAAATGCACAGATATAGGATCATGGGGGACACCTGGCTGAATGAGACTACATGTGAAAGGGATCTAGGAGTCCAAGTAGACCACAAGTTGAACATGAGTGAACAATGCAATGCAGCACCTAAAAAGGCCAATGCAATTTTAGGCTGCATCAATAAAAATATAGTGTCTAGATCAAAAGAAGTAGTAGTCCCACACTATTCTGCTTTGGTCAGGCCCCACCTGGAATATTGTGTCCAGTCCTGGGCACCACAATTTAAAAAGGATGTTGAGAAACTGGAGCATGTCCAAAGGAGGGTGACCAAAATGGTGAAGGGTCTGGAAACCATGTCCTATGAGGAACGACCTAGGGAGCTGGGGATGTTTAGCCTGAAGAAAATAATAATAATAATAATAATAATAATAATAATAATAATAATAATATATTTATTTATATTTCCCACTTCTCCTTCGGATTGAAGTGGGATTACAGAAGTAAAAACAACTTAAAATACATACATAATTCAAAAACATCAATTAAAGAAATAAAAAATAAAAGGGAAAAGGAGAAAGTTGTTACAGTGTTGCTCAGTCATAAGGATTGAATCATATATTCAGATGTACAAATCAGATTAGAGGAAATCAGTTGGATAGGCCCACCGGAAGAGATCCATCTTCAGTGCCTTTTTGAAGGCTTCCAAGGAAGTGATAAGACAGACCTCTTCTGGTAAATTGTTCCAGAGTCTAGGGGCCATCGCTGAAAATGTTCTGCAAGAGGTAGATTAAGAAGATTAAGAGGTGATGTGATAGCCCTGTTTAAATATTTGAAGGGATGTCATATTGAGGAGGGAGCAAGCTTGTTTTCTACTGCTCCAGAGAACAGGACCCGGAACAATGGATGCAAACTACAGGAAAAGAGATTCCACCTCAACATTAGGAGGAACTTCTTGACAGTAAGGGCTGTTCGACAGTGGAACAAGCTCCCTTGGAGTGTGGTGGAGTCTCCCTCCTTGGAGGTCTTTAAGAAGAGGCTGGATGGCCATCTGTTGGGGATGCTTTGATTGAGATTTCCTGCATGGCAGGGGGTTGGACTGGATGGCCTTTGTGGTCTCTTCCAACTCTACGATCCTATGATCCTATGTTAAAAAGCATCAAGAATAAAATGGTACCTTGTGGTATACCATATAACAACTCTTTTGAGGAGCAACTATCCCCTAACACCACTATATGGAACTTGCCTGCAAGGTAAGACCTGCAAGGTAAGACCAGAACCACTGCACTACAATACTTCTGATTCCCAAACCTACCTCACTTTCCAGAAGGAAACCATGTTCAATGGTATCAAATTCCACTGAGAAGTCTGAAAGCATCAAAAGGGACAGACTTCTCCTGTCAATATTAAGATGGAGTTTATCCACTAAGGTGGCCATAGCATCCAGCTCTGAAGCTGGTTTGAAATGGATTAAAGAAGTGTACATATGTCATTCAAAACTACTCGGAGTTGGAAGACAACTGTATTCTCAATCACCTTGCCCAAAAAAATGAAGTATAGATATTGGTCTATAATTATTAGGGTCCAGAGGATCCAGGGAGGGCACTTTCTGAAGTGGCCTAACCACTGCTTCTTTTAAACAAGAAAGTTTCCCTCCCTGTGAGATGTGTTAATAATGTGCTATATTTGAAATCTAATTGCATCTCATTTCTAAATGACCAGTCCTTACTTTCCCAGTAGTTTATCCATGTCAGCAATACTCACCAATTGAATCTGATCCAGTGTAATCTCACTCACAGAGTAATTGGACAGCACATTATTGACTTCCGCTCCAATGAGGGTACCCAAGTCAGCTCTTATACAGGAGATTTTATCTGTAAAATAGTCATTAAAATCATAGTAAGTCCTGAATGTTCTAAGATCAGGTTCAGGAAAGAGAATTCTGAGTTAGAGCGCTCAATACTCTGAATAGATCAGCTGGATATGAATTCACAGATGCAATATGTGCAGAGAAGAGAAAAATTGTTGCACATACTGCAACTCTACAGGCACAAAGATGTTTCCTACATCATCTCTTTTCATATAAAAATAGTTTCCCACCACCTGCACTCTACTTGTCATACTTTCCATTCCAGCTTCCTAAAATTCCCTGTATACTAAGAAGTCTGGTTAGTAACAGGTCAAAGAGGATATTTGGGAGATGCCATGTCAGTAGCCTTGGTTAGATTTTGATTCCACCTATTAACCAGGGCTTCAATACCATCATTGGTAATACCAGCCATTAAACTCTTGACAAGCTCCTGGAACCTCAAGGGATCAATTTGTCCTCAAGGGTAGACCTTTTCTAAAGTACTCCACCCCTGCAAGGACAAGTTCCAGCTGTGATACTAGCTCTGTTCATGTGCCAAGACTGCTCTTTTTAATGTAGGCTTCATGTCAGTGCAATCTGAACACGAGGGGACAACAAGAGATCTGTGTAACTGCTAAACTTCTTCTATTTACAAGATATATATATCAGGGTACATAATTATAAAAGACATCAACAATAGACAATATGCATCAGACAAGTGGATAATAACAGTCCATGTGAACAATGTTGCTAATTTGAGCAGTGAAAATGGTTCTACTGCTGCAACATAATATTAAAGTTCAAAAACTAGACAGCAAAAATAATAGATGATGCTTGGAACAAACCAACTTGAAGTAGGAACTGATAATATTAGCTGGTAGCAGGGTTCTTTATGGGTTGAATACCGATGGGACGGCTACCTCCGGAGTCCTGTGTGGCCGTTTCGACTCACCAAGGTCTTCATCAGCATATAAATTTCATAACCGGATTAATATTGTACATTATGTGTTCCATACTACAACATTAAACAGCTTGACTTGACTGATAAGAATAATGCTGGTACCAGATTGTCCTAGTGTAAGCCTGCTGCTCGTTTGTTGGTGTTCATGTCAGTGCACTCAAACAGCAGTACAGCACCACACCCTCACTCTCAGCATTCCCCAGCATTCAACAGAGATGTCAAAGAGGAAAAGTATACCCTGGCTTCCTCATTAGCAAGGTTTCATATTTACCATGAAAAATAAAGTTGGCTGTTCCAAGAAGCTCTGTATATTAGAAATGAGATAGCACCCACTGGAATTCATTGGGATTTGGATTACTGAATACTTTCAGCTCCTTTGGACAACTAGAGCCTTTGGGAAGCTATAATTAGATTCTTAGTGACTACAAAAAGGTTTTAAAGCAACCTAATGGACATGTTTAAAAATTATGACTACGTGCAAGACATAGAAGAAAGTGGAAGGTATGATAAAAAAGAGAAAATGACCAAGAGATTCCTGTTCCAAATGTCTTACTATATTCACAAGGGATATGTTTAAAAAATTAAAATACCAGGAACACATAAAGTTCACTGAAAAGGAACAAAAAGTCTGTAAGAAAAGTTTTATTTTATTTTATTAAAATTCTCAATTATATATTCAGAATGTATACTTTTATTGTAATGAAGAAAAATTTATTATAGATTTCCTCCTTACAATAAAAAGGGATATCAGTAAAGTTCATATTCATAAATATATATATTTTGCTATACTAAATATATGTATGTGTGTGTTGGGGTGTGTGTGTGTGTGTGTGTGTGTGTGTGTGTATAGAGAGAGAGATATTATATTAAATATGTTTCCTCTGCTTCATTCAATAGTTCTCCTTTGAGATACACACACACACAAGCACACACACACACCCCAAGCTTGGATTATTTCCCAGGGTTCTCTTTCTTTCCTAGTATTTCCTGTCTGTCTAGCAGCTATCAAATGATTTAAGGCCTATTGATGGAGAGGCCTCACTTGTTGAACACTTGCTTTACATACAGCAGCCTCCCAGGTTCAATCCATGGCATTTCAAGGCAATGCTGGGGGGGAAAAACTCTTGCTGAAACTTGGAAATCCACTGTCAATCAACCAGCACCTTGCTGGTAAATAGTTTTGGACTTTCCTTTATATCCCTGTCTGGGAATTGATGTAAACTAGAAGGGCTCTCCTTCATGTCCCATTGTGATTTGGCCTGATCTATACATCTTGGATTAACCTACATAATGGAACTTCATTATATCTCAGATTTCACACTTCCTGAAATGTTGAGATTTTCAACAATTCAATAGAATGGACCAAAGTATGTTTGCTTTTTGTGATAAAACATTTAATAAAATGGATTTTAACATGTTAAAATGTTTTTGAAATTTACATTGTAAGAAGAAAATAAATCCAGAACTTATGACACAGGATAGAAAGTATAGGTGACAAAGGCCCGGTATAAACTGCCCCAAAATGATGGGCTGGCAGTGACCTGTTTGCCTGCAGAGGGACGCCACAGCAGATGAACTGCCTGGTGTCACTCTGCCCCAAAAAGAACCTGGAAAACCTGTGTTTTTTTAGGATGTCAACCGCATGTCACGAGTATGCCATTGGCGTACTCGTGATGTAAATGACGTGCAGCGACATCTATACACTGTGTGTCACTTACATCATCATGGTAGCACCTGTATGGACAGGATGCTGCCATAATGCCACTGCCATGCCACACTAGGACTCAGAAGCATGCTTTTACTGTGCGTTCTTGGACCCAAGTATCGGCAGCGACAGCATGCTGCTTCGGGCCTATCTGTCCCAGGCCATAGAGATGCAACTCAGATAGCACTCAAGATGCAAGTGCTTGCATACATAAAAATATATAGAAAGTTAGACCTCCTCAGGTTCTTGGGCGGGTTACAGACCGCCATTTATGATGCACTCCGTGCATCCTAGGGTGTCATGCCCAGCCTGGAGGACGGCTCAGAGGACTCAGAGGATGAGCTAGAGCCCCTGGGACCTGAACCTGTAATGGAGAAGCCAGAGCCCCTGGGACTTGAACCTGTAATGGAGGAGCCAGAGGCTGGCCCTAGCTCTGCTGGAGCAGAGTCTATGGCCCCTCCAGAGGTTCAGCAGTCAAGTTTGCGTGGTGCCAAGGATGTGGACATGGAGGAGGATCTGAGCAGTGTGCCTACTTTCAAGGAACGTCGAGCAGAAAGAGAGGGCCTTCGAAGATCACGGAGGCTTTATCAGAAGCGTGTTCGTAATCAGACACAGCTGAAGGCCGGCTCCTTGCCTTCTTAAGCACCTGGAGCATTTGTGACTCTTTGCCAGTGGATATCTGACTCTTTTACAGGAAAGACTCTTCTCTGGCTCCTTTGGCTTCTTGTCTTCTAGACCATCTTGACTACCCGGAAACCTTGACCTTGGACTGCTTTATCTACCTGCCTCTCTGATACCCTGAACCTCGGACCGTCTGACAATTCTCTTGGTAATCCCTTTTGGTAGAGCTACTGTGAATCTCCTGGACTGGGTAGCTTACACTGACTTTGCTGTTTTGGGAGGGGTTTTGTTTGTTTGAGAACTAGCTGTCTTATCAGCCCTTTGGCTGCTTTCCCAGACAGAGGGTTAGGAAGGGGCGTCTTAGGGTTAGGAAGGGTTGCCCCTTCCTAACTAGCCCTGTTCCCAACATGCGTGGAGCGCGTCCCAAATGGCAGCGCCCATCCACATGGGCGCTGCCATTTTTACGTCTTGGATGCACAGCGTCCAGATGTGGTGCACCAGAAGTGACACCGCGAGTGCGCACCTCGCGCTTCATGGCACCACTTCCAGGGCCCAAAAAGGAGCGCCATTTCGGTGCT
Organism: Sceloporus undulatus; assembly: GCF_019175285.1. Lineage (NCBI taxonomy): Eukaryota > Metazoa > Chordata > Lepidosauria > Squamata > Phrynosomatidae > Sceloporus > Sceloporus undulatus. The sequence continues at coordinate 7,025,393 of NW_024802934.1, forward strand.
CCTTTATCGCTGCGGCCAGAAGCCTCGCGGTCTGGCCGCTGCGGCTTCCCGCTGCAGCTAATAGTGGCGGCAGCAGACCGCCCGCTTTAGGGCTGTCTGTAATGCACCTTAGACTGACTTTTGTCTCTTCAACCTATGATAGGAATGGGAAGATATCCCAACATTTATATATGTATTTATTTAAATCATCATATTCTTGAGTGTCAGGAACCCCTGGTGACAAGAACCTTGGACTGATGAGATAATTTGCACTTTGGGACATACTCCAAGCAAAAATTGCATGTGTTTCTTTTGCACAGAAAACAGAATGTCCTGAGTAAGATTTCTGCCCAGAAAATATTTATGTGGAGAAATATTATTTTTCCCACACACAAAAGGTATTTTCTGCACACACACACAAAATATTTTTTCCTATGCAAAATAACCAAATACACATTTTGTGCAAAATAAGCCTCAAACTGCAAATAGCTTTCAAAAACTGCAGTTTTCAAACTCTTAGCTGTGTTCTGAGAGAAGAGGTGGGCATTAAGCTAGCTCATTAACAGCTAGCTTAGTAACAGTCAGATATTTGAAAAAAGCTCAATCTTCAGACACACGGTGTGAAAAAAGGGGTTTGCTAACACTCTTATGAATGAACATATGCAAAATTGGATCAGAAATTGACTGATCTGCCTATTTCTGATCTATGCGTCAGGAGAAAATCACTCAAACATCAGCAAAGAACCAGGCTGTAAAGCAACAAGCTACAAGCACACTTTGCAATCAACTGAACTTTTCCAATATAACTTCTCCAGAAGGCTTTCAAATTGTAACCTGAGCCAAGTAATGAAAAGGAGAACAACAGTTCAAAACATCTTATATATGCGTCTGAGGTAGATGATTGAAAACAAGAATCCAGTCTGGCAAGAGAGGTGTCACTAAGGTGCAGTCAGAAACAACAACAACAACTGGGGATCTTGAGTATGCTGTGATCTGAAAAATTCCTATGGCCCTTCTATGTCTGCTTAGGTTTATGAATTGTTCTGACAATTGGAAGGCTGTTCAAGCACAGACTAGCTGCCCACGCCTTTAAATTCTTTTTTACCCTTACAATCACTACTCTCTTTCTTGTCCTCTTCCCTTTTCCTGAATGGCATCAGTCAGTCTCATGTTCTGAGTCCCTAATGAGAAGAAAGAAACACAAATGGCACAGGACTCTGAGCCAAGACTCTGAGCCCAGCACATTATGTGTCTTGTTGTATCAAGTCATTAAACAATTCCTTGGTTCCATGTTCCATGAAAATGATCGTGGCAATAAAAATACTAAAACTACTTATCTAACTCTCCAGACTGTCTCTAAAGTGTGTTGTGCTCCTTAGATGACAGATTTTCTGAGGCTTATGCAGGGCAAATGTACATAAGCTGGACATAAAACTAAAGAGGAATTTTACCCAGCAGGTACCTTGTAAGAGGGTTAGCCTATAAGAGCAGGTGCTATTGAGCAAAACTGCCAAAATGCTGCATGTGGACCAAGCTTTTGGGGTGGAAAGAGAGAGAGAGAGAATGAGAGAGGGTGAGAGAAAGAGAGAGAGAGAGAGAGAGAGAGAGAGAACAGAACTTGCAAAAAGTTATGGTTGGAATTCCCAATCACTTACCCAAGTAACCGAAGTTTCACATTCATATCTGATCTATGTCCATGGGGATTATAAAGGTCCCCCAGTTCTGACTTACTGGGCAGCAGCCACTGTGATTGATGGAAGTGTTCTCCTGTTGATCAAAATGATGCAAACTGACATTTCCACCCTCCCCTATGAGCAATCTCTGGAGTGAGGAGAAACTGTGAAAGGAATCCTGCTTCTGACTGTTGCTTTGGAGATCACTTGTGAGATGGGGTGGAAACATCAATCTGTGGCATCCTGATCAACAGGAGAAACCAGCCCAATCACTTGAAGCATTGGTTGCCCACTAAGTCAGGATGGGGTTGGATGGACCAGACAGCATTTCCTAGCTACACAACTAGTTATTAGTGCATGTGGAATTCCAGCCATTTTTTAACCACACCTTTTCAAATCCTATGGCCAGTAAGGCCAGCATATACTGTATTGTGTGAGTTGTAGTCCAAACGATACATTTTTTTCAACCCCTGAAGAAAGAAAATAAGTCATTTGGACATATTCTTATGTTTGCCTTTTTAACTGAAAGGGCTTCCCAGTTCTGATGGACTGATGACACATTCTTTCATAGCAATGAATGAAATTATTTTTAATCTGAATGCTATGGCTAGAATTCTGCTGGTGCACTATGCTAGTGACAGCACTTTTCCCAAAACCATCTGGTAGTGGCAAGGAAGAGAGACAAACTAGAGTAGATTGATGCAGAGCTTGTCTACATGGGTGAAAAACACTGTACTCATCTGAAACCCTATGTTACCACTGATGGTGTCCCTCTGCATTCCACAGCCATAATTATGGGCAATGTAAGGGATCAGCTTTTAAGTAGAGGATTAGGATACAATTCCCAGTGTTAGAATTATGGTTAATTGTGGTTAAATCAGTTTAGCAGCAGCACAGCAACACAACAAGAAGCATGTACTCTATAGGTATTTGGTAAAAACAACTAGATATTAGCTTCTGGCAAATAAACAGGATACACTGGGAGGTAAAAAGAAACATACTTTATTGCTACATCTAGGTTCTCTAAAAATAACTAATCAATAAAGAAAACTATACTTGGTAGAAAATTCCCTAGAGCTGACTCTCACATATGTGAGTAAGAAGAAAAATGTATTTACAAGCACAACCTGTTTTTTCTGTCCATGCTTGGTGAGAGTAGAGAGAGGAAGAGGTCAGAGAACAAAGGGCAATAAACTTTATTGACCCCCAGAAAAGGGAATGGTATGGGAAGTGACCTCTTCTCTGCCTGAGAATTCTAAATACCCCTCCATAAAACTGCAAATCCCAGAATGCAACAGGAGGCAGCTAGAGCAGTTAAAGTGGAATAGTAGCACTATAAGAGTATAGTGTGATAAACACCTACAAAACAAGCATTGATGTTAATACTCCAACATTCAGGTCTCTGTAAGTATTGAAGGATAGGGATGGATGTTGGATCAATTAAAATGCAAATGAGCTATTTTATATTTGAGGGACTAGAATATGGCAACAGTACTAGCAGATGTAGCTTTCAGTGTTAAGAGCTTGCTCTCGGTTTCCAGCAGGAGCTGGTAGGAACAGCTGTAGCATTTATCACGTCAGTCTAGGGGCCTATTCAGTTATGTGTTATTATTCCCCCCACCCCCTTACAAATAAGCTGCTGCTCTATGGCCCAAAACATTTTTAAAATATACAGTCACCCTTCCTAACTCACGATCTGAGATCTGTGACCTTGAATATCCACGGAGAGGCAGCCTCCACTATTTTCAATGGCCCGCGCGCACAGGGGCGCACCCCATTCAAGCCTATGCATGAGCCCCTGTTTTCACTGGGGGGAGGGTCCAACTGTAGTTTTTACCAAAGACATCTCCATATAGTGCTGCTTTCCATATGCAAAATATGCATATACTCTTGAAACCTGGAAATAGGGACCTATGAGAGCTGGTTGCCAGAATGCCCTTTCAGAAGCAGACCCTCTGAATGCTTATTCCAACAGCAACAACAGCAAGAGGTGGTCATTTTGGTAAATTCCACAAACACTATAATACCTTGGAGAGGGAGAGAGTATGGGTTATGCACCCTTTCATTAAAACATAAAACAAACAGAAGCTACGGTTAGGAAGCTAGTATCTACTTTTGTTAGATTTGCTAATATGACACTATAATTTTCTATTAAGTTATAGAAAATGTCAAAGTCAAATGTGGGAAGGGGCATCCAAAGCTGTAATGAACTGATGACCTTTTAAAGCATGTTTGTCATGGTGTGGGAAGGCAAAATAATTCAAACCAGAGCAAAACCCTGATATACAAGAGACAATATCTTCATTATGTTTAAGTCATCCAGTAATGTGTAAGGCTTTTTCTCTGAATGATGTCAAGAACTTTGGAAATGTCAGCTCATTCTAGCTACAAGCACTTCTGTCTCTAAATTAATGAAAGAGTGAAGGTTCTGGAATGCTCAGATTGATCATATGCTGATTTTCTTAAAATTCAACTTGATAAGCAATGTGAAGAAGATATATAAAAAAGTTACATTGCTAATCATTCTCACACAGGGTATGTTAGCATGATCAATAAAAAAACATTCTGCTTGTGAAAAACTAGATTGGTTTTCTTAAATCCTACTAAAATACTAATCACATGTGGGCAATCTAGTTCACTAATGCCCATAAGGGATTTTATACATATAGCTTACAGTAATTCTTTGTTCTTACGTTTCTTTTGTAGGAATATTTTGTATGATAAAAGAGAAGAGAGAAGAATCATATTTTTGCATACAGAAATGTCTTCCAGTTGATTTATATTGTGCATTATTGTAAAATCTATTATTCTGTGCATTAATTTCCACTCAGAGTCCAGTAGCATTGAAAAAAATTCTAGATAATGAATCGGTGGATGAGAGCAACTGACCTGCTGAAATACATGTTATATGGGTTATAGCCAAAATCTTATATAGCCCAGTGCAATGTAGTACTTCTCCATGAGGAACTACACTACAGATGGGCATTCATCAACTCTGAGAAGTACTGTAGAGTCAGTACTTGATGATATGTGCTTGGTGATAGGGGTGGGTAGGTGGAGAAGTGTCTGGCTATGTCCCTGTAGCTAGACACAAAATAAGTACATCTAATTAGGACTGATCAGTTGCCACCATGGATGATATGAAGTTGTGGTTTACTCCAGAGGTCATCTGTCCATCTTTAGAAACATACTCATATGTTTCTCTGATCCCCCAGTGCTCCCACTAAGCATGGGATGACTGTGGGGAGGCTGCAGCAACTCAGCTGTTGGTCCAGGTTGTGTGTACTGAGTGAGGGCATAATTAGTCTGAATTCTCTTCTTATGGGCAAATGTAAAAGACATCTGATTCCCCCCTTGCCCCCAGAAAGCTCTGGTAGAAGTCTCTTGGCAGAAATAATAATGCCAGAGGAGATGAGGTGTTAAGTGCCCTACCACAAGTTAAGTCAGATATATTCATTTTTCTGCCAGCCTTGCTCTAGTAACCGTCTCATTAGTTTCATCACTAAAATCCAGGGGGCTAATTTGGCTTCACTCTACAACAGAGGATATTCAGTGATTATGTCCACTGCTCAAACCATTTCCTGATTCCAGAGATCACTTTGACAAAATTGCCTGATGAAGTGACAGGAGAATTCCCAACAGCCATCAGAAAACCACCCACAATACATCTACCTCCTGGGCCAAATCATCTTAATTTCCCATCTCCCATCCAGATAGAGGCTCTGAGTTCCAGGGAATCTAAATGCCATCAGAGAGTACCACTCTTAGACTACTGGCAGCTACAACAAACAGGGTTAAGAGCTTCCTCTACAGCATGGGATAATTAGGACTGCTCAGTAGCCATCATGGATTGCTCTGCTCCCAAAGAGGTAGCCTTATCATAGATATCAAAGTCCTCTGACCAAAAAAAGGGGGGATTCCAACACCATCCTTGAGACCACCCTGGATATTTCATGAAAATAGACTGTTGAGCAGCAGGATTCTAAACTGACAAAATCCCAGTCAAGTACCTTCAAATAAAAACAATGAAATTCAACAGTCTGTGTAGTAGGGTAACTAGCCAGAAGAATGGATAGGCCACTACAATACCCTGAAGGTACCAGATCCTTTCTGATTTCAGAAGCTAAGCAGGTCAGGCCTGGTTAGTTCTTGGAATGGAGTAGGTGTTATAGGCTTTATTTTGAAGAAGCAACAGCAAACCCTATGAAATTCAGGGGGTCACAATACATCAACAGATGACTTGAAAGCACTGCAAGAACATATTTTTACAGTCTTGGTTGCTGCTGTACTGAGAGCCCAGTGGACAAATATGAAATAAAGTGCCTTTTCACCCAGCCCTTCCACCTCCACCCAGCCAGGTCGCAGTGATAGATACCAGTTCATATCCTGGTTAACTGTCATTCTGTCATTCACTGAGGCATCCCCACATATGGTACATTATATCACTATGCAAAGGGATCTTGTAGCACCTTTGATACTGAGTTGATAGCTTAAGCTGTTGTAGACTTAAGTCTACTTATCAGATACAGCTTAATAGGACATGGATATGTTTGTGCACCAGCCTAAGAGGGTAGGCGTTTCTCTATTCCACAGAGGTAACTTGTGCCTTTTGTGACTAAGATGTAGCAATGAGAATCACCCAAACCAAATTTGTTGTTTCATTATGTGTGCATGTCATCCAGACATGTACACGAGACACACAACTAGCCAGGGCAGATAAACTGCCTAGCTTGAGGAATGCTGTCTCAGCTGTAGCATGTAACACTTTGAATGATTACTAATGCAGTCTCCTCATAACTGAAATAAAATCTTAAGAGGAAATGTGTAGACCTTGTAGAGTTAACAAATGTGCATCTGTTGAGCAAAATCTGCTTAGCCTGGCTTTTATATGGCATTCTGGAGACTATAAAATCATCATCACTCACTGAAAGAGAAATCTTTTCTGTGTTGTTACTTCAATTCAATGATTTATTTTGCTTACAGCAAAATCCTATGCCTTAAAAGTAGGCAAGGGGAGAAATAACCTAATCTACACTTTCTATATGAGCTGAAATGAACATATATGTCAGTATTTCTCACAGGTTTTTAAATGTCATTTTCCAATTAACAGAAGTGTCCAAGATATGTATGTTCAGGGAAGAAGAACACAAAAATGAATATAGCCATAAAAATAATGTGCAAAAACGATCAAAAGGCTAAGAAGTTTTTTTTTTTGGGGGGGGGGGGTGGTGGTAAAAATGAATATTGACGGAAAACTGTATGTGGAAATGCATACAGCTATTTTTTACAGATTCATTTTCAACTGATTATTGCAATGCTGTACAATCCTATGCATTTTACTGTTTTAAAAAGCCCCATTAAATATTCCAAAGTTAGACTGAATTCCTAAGCATGTTAGTGAGTATGCATCCCCTAAAGTGACATGTGTTGAAACAATTTGTGTATTCATACTGATTTAACCATATGTTATTCTGTGATAAGACTCTTTTCTTCTCCATGTTTTATTTTATTTGCTGTCTTGAGTCCCTATATTGGGAAAAAGGTGGGATATATGAAAAGAAAAGAACAACAACAACAACAACAGTTTATATGAGCTCAGAAATTTTCCTTGTTGCTAATGGGTTTGTAGCAGAGCAGCAGATGTGGTGCGGCTCTCATCATGGCCCCATTCATGCTGAAGGAAAAGCCAATTATAGAAGGCAGTTGTGTCTGTGGATGACATTACAGATAAACACCTCACATCTCCAGCATCATCCAAAAACATGACAGCCACAGTTGTCACTGAGATGGAAGGGCCAGGGAAATAAGAAGGTGAGTGGGTTAATTAAAGCTGTATGGAGGCAGGAAAGACAACTGTATGCATTGTGAAAACAGAGTTGAGAAAGGAGCAAAGGAAAGATGCGGGGAGATGGAAACTCCAAAAGACTCCTGATCTGCTGGGGCAGACTGGGAAGGCTGGCAACAGGAGGAGGTAGAGACAAGAGTGTCAGAAACAATACGGTGGGGACAAGAACTTGGGACATTTATGGTAAAGGATCAGAGAGGGTAAACTACCCTTCAGGCTCTGAAGACAAGGGCGGGTTACAGACCGCCTCTTTGAGGCGGGCTGTACCCGCCCCTTTCCCCGCCGGATCGGGGCCTGAGCTGCTAGAACGGCAGCCGCTGAGGCCCCGATCCGCCACTTTTCAGGCTGCGGGGAAGCAGCAAAATGCCGCTTCCCCGCAGCCTGAAAAGGGGTGTCCTTGGGGCTTGAAGCCCCAAGGACACCCCGCGGTGGCGGGGAGGGGGAGAAAAGGGCCGCTTGGCATCTTTCTCCCTTGATTCGCTGGGCGCAGCCATCTGAAGGCTGCGCCCAGCGAAGCAAAGCGGCGCTGCGGACCAGGAAGGAGCTCCGAAACGGAGCTCCTTCCTGGTCCAGGAAGGGCGCCCTAAGCGCCCTGCCGCGGATTGAGGACATCACGTCTGCGCCACCCCGTCTAGAGGCAGCATGGCCGTGATGTCATCACGGCGGCAGCTGTATGGAAGGCTGCCGCCGTTAGTGCATGACGCGCAACGGGAGGGTTAGGGCGGTGCAGAAGCACTGCCCTTTTGTAACCCTAGTGCGTGCTCGTCACGCACTAAAGTGCTGGTGTGTAACCGGCCAATGTCTGGGCTTCTTCTAAATTGAAAGGCAAGGACATCCCGTGGACAAGGATATCTTGGGAAATGTAAGAGATAGCACTGAATTTCACAAACAGAGCAATGAAATTAGCAAAGCAGAAGCTGAACAATAACCAGTCTACCCCCACCCCAGCTCACAGAATCAAACAGAAAAAGAAACAAGCTCAGTCGTCCTTGCAAACAGTAACTTTATGTATAAATTACACATGGATAGGCTATATTCCAGAGAAAGGAACTGACAAAACCACCTCCGAGTATTCCTTGGCAAGAAAACCCTAAGAAATTAATAGTCCCCATAAGTCAACGGGTGCCTTGAAGGCACACATTCACACACTAAAGTACATGGTCTAATGTGGGGAAGGAAGAGGAGAGAGAGGAAGAAGAAGAGGGAAAGGAGGAGGAAGTAGAAGAAGAAGATAGCTGCAAGTTAGAGTGATGAAGGAAGAGACAATGTGGAAAAACAAAGAAATAGCAATTGCAAACTTCACATTTGCAGAATTGTTATTTCTTTGTTTTCCTACACTCTTTCTTTTCCTGCATTACACTATCCTGCACCCATTTTCTTCTCCTCTCCCTCCTCCCTTAGACCATGTACAATGTGTCTGTGTGTGTGTGCGCGCGCGCGCGTGCGCATGCGCACACCTCCAAACTAACAAGGCATTTTTTTTAAAAAAAAATTCTAATAAGAGGAAGAAAAACAGAAGCACATGTCTTGGTATGTTGGTGGCCTGGTAGGAACCTGCTGGTTCTGACTATAGAGGAATAAGGGTTGCCCATGAATGAGATCAGCACAAAACAGGAGCAACAAAGCCTTGTTCAATTATTTGTATCTCACAAGTTCTGGTCAGTTTGGATTACAAATTCCTATAAGTGGTGATCAACACTGGACAAAGAAATAAAAATGCAGTTTTCACAACTGTGACAAGTGAATGTTGACTATGTAAGGGTTTGTGAGTGCAGGGGCAGACCACTGTACTGATTTAATATGAATTTTGTAGATTGTCTCTTGTACTCATTGGGTAAGAAGCAATGCATAAATACATGTCATTTAAATAAATAAATAAATAAATAAATAATGGCTTTTCTCTTGTGCATCATCATTTTGCTTTCTAAGTGTTATCAATCAACTACATTTTGTTCATGTACTTCTGTCTTCTGTAAAAAAAAAATATTCTGCTGGCTGTATAAAATCTTTGCCCTACCATTAAGAACTTAATTATGAGATCATTGAAAAATTGTCTATTACTCTTTATTGTACAGCCATCTTCAAGAATATTGATAACTACAGTAATTACTCATAATTTTAAAAGGCTTTTAAAGAAGTCTTAAAGGAGCAGTTTGTGTGCCTCTAAGCAGTTTGGGGGTGGGGGAATTAAGATTCTTATATAAGTTGACTAAAATGTTTCCAGAAGTCAAAGCACTAGTGGGAACAATGAAAAGATCTGAACACTCTTCATCCATATGATAGCAATTTAAAGATTTGAGGTTGTGTGCAGTGGTGCCCTTCTGTGAATAATAATGTTTGATCTAGTAGAAGTCTCCACTAATGAAAAAGGAGGGTGTGGATTTGGAACATTCCCCCTCCTCTGCACAGCTTTCCATCTATAATGGAGGGCTGACTCACCTTCCAACTCTCTGGAAGTGATTTTTTGAGAGGTGTGGGTGATTTGTTTAAAAAAGGTTTTCCCTTTATTCCATTATCAAGTGTCTTCTGTGAACTGATGGCTAGAAATTCACCTTTATTTTATTTACAACATTTATCCCATGATCACTTAGTATCCATTTAATTAATATTTTAAGACAATTAAAATAAATAAATAAAAATGCAGTATTCCAAAGAAGTTAATACTGAACACAATAACCAGGGAAGAGCGGAATGGTCCTTGGGAAAAAAAAAAGTTCTGTTGAAGTAATCCAGCACAGAGGCTTAAAGGTCTGAGGAAAGTGGAGAAAAGGGATATCCTTGGTGCTGGAATTGTAGAAGAGTAGCTGACACAGCACACACCTGGAAGAGAGCTTCTACCAAAATACTCAATATAAACCACTTCGCTCATACTATAGTCATTACAAAATGTCAATAGGTGAAGGAGCTGTTGCAGTGACCTGCAACATCAGGGCTATGTTCATTTTCCTACCTGATGATGTGAGAAGCTATACTAGCAAGTGTAAATTTTTGTCGAGCTGTAAGAAAAGTTGCTGCAGCTTGAGGCCTGTGTAGCCACATTTCATTTTATTTCAGAGGATAAAGTTGTATTGGACAAAGAAGAGCAGGCTCTCTTGGAAAGGGAGAACTCTTCCCAAATACAGGAGGTAGACATGGAAGAATATGGCACAGCCTCCTCGATCAGGGATTCTCCTGTGCATTTGGAGACAATCAGTTCTAAGCTTTCTCCCTTGACTAATTATTATGAAACCCAGGGACAACAGGTTCACCCCTTAGAGAGCACAGATGTGACCTGAAGGGTTTGGAGATCAGTGGGTAACTTTATAGTTCAGAATGGGTGTTTTGTTTTTTCACAGTAATGGCCTCAAAACTACCTCTTCTAGGCAGGATGAAAACTACCTTGTTGCAGTGAGGCATTAACTATTTCATTTATTTACTCAGCCAGTCACCCTCTGGCTGATGTTAATTACTCAGAAGGTCATGGGTCCAATACACATGTGGTGGCTCTCACTTGCCTAAGATCATGCCCACATATTCATAGGACAATTACGATCCAAGGATAGATTTGCTGGACCTATACCAACAACAACATCCAAGTTCACAGTGGGCTGTCTAGTGAACTGATTTAAATTTACAGTGTAATTGATCTCTAAAATTCCAGACCATTCTCTTGGTTGACATTGTGCAGATACAATGATGGCATAGACATATGATTTCTTCTCCTCCACCATTTTCATGGCATAAAACTTCAAGTGGGCTGCAGCCTGTGTTTGGTCAGACCTGTTCTGAATTTTCTACCATCAGTGCTAATTGGAATCCTTGAATGAATGCAAAGTACATTTTTTTTTTTTTACAAAAATAAGTACTAACCTGAGAACAGTTTTTAAAAGCTGCAATTTTCAAAGATTTACTCACAGTGGGACAAAAGTTCCTAAAAATACAAATTGCTTACTACTGTACGTATATGGGATAAATATAGAAACCTTATAGGTGGAATGTAAAGTTCTACTGGTGTACTTACATTGGTCTTCCCAGGAGAAGGAAAGTTGCACTTTTCCCCCATCCTCAGTTGGACAGTAAGAAGTTGAATATAAGAATGAAATGGAAATTTGCCAATTTACTTACTGGAGTTGAATTTGAAGTCCTGACCCCTTCAAGAAATGAATGCAGGAATTAAAACAGCAAATTGGAGTAAATTTGTGGGGATTGTTTGTTATTCATTCTACAACATAAACTGCACACATTTTGAGAATTGTACAAATGCTCAGTAATTTTCTTCATGCTATGAGATAGTATTTAAAAACCACAGTCTTTGAACTGCTGTTAAGTCAACTACTGTCAAGTCAACTTCAATTTATACTTGTCACATTCCATGTTCCTATAATCTGTGTTATGAACTTTCTTTTCACTTCTGAGCATGTCAACAGCAAGTCCTTTCAGCTTGAGTCCAGTTGTGATACTACCCACACAATTAGTTGTAGTTGTCTGCTGGTATACGTTAGAAGCTTAATGAGTGCCATCTGACCTGGCAGTTCCATCTTTTGACACTATCTCTTTTCATCATTGGGTTTTCATAATAAAAGACATCAAAAGGGGGTTCAGTAACAAGTGTTAGCTATGGTGCCTATGTCAATTTCTCTGAGGAATCTTCTGTCAGTGTCACACCCTACTACTGCTGCTAACCAATGGTTGTTTGACACATGTAGTTTGGTTTCTCAGCAAAAGCCTGACATGGGAGAACCTGCCAGCAGCACTCTTGCCACCTGCATAGTCTCTTGCCTCATAGGAGCACACAGTCCCACCACCACAGAAAGCTTTTGCCATTGGTGCTATTATTTATTATTATTATTAACCTTTATTTATGAAGCACTGTAAATTTACACAGCGCTGTACATGCAATCCTTTTAGTTAGAAGGTTCCCTGCCCTCAGGCTTACAATCTAAAAAGACATAACACAGAAGGAGAAGGGAGTGGTGACGGGAAGGGGTAAGAGGTCCAGCAGTTCCTCTCAACCTCCGAGGCCTGGACCAAGGCAGATGGACTGAAGGGAGGGCATGGCTTCAAAATGGAAGGTTAATCATTATCCAGGGAAAATACATACTCACAAGTAGGATAATGCATATACAGTACATAGCAATACAGGAAATGGATCGATAAACAGCCAACAACAGAACATCAGATAGTAAGCGACAATTATGCGATGCCTGGGAAGGCTTCTCTGAATAGGATGGTTTTCAACTCCGTTTTGAAGCTGGTTAATGAAGTGATGGCTCTTGCTTGTGGAGGAAGAAGGTTCCAGGAGTGAGGGGCAGCAAGTGAAAAGAGGCGAATCCTAGTTGGGGCAGAGGAAATCCTGGGCTGAGACAGGAACCCTTGACTACCAGAACGGAGGGCCTTGGTGGGAAGGTGAGGAGAAAGAAGGTCTGATAAGTAAGGAGGGGCCAGTCCATGGAGAGCTTTGAATGTTGACAGCAGGAGCTTATACTGAATGCGGAAAGGGAGGGGGAGCCAGTGAAGGGATGCCAACACAGGAGAGATGTGGTCAGAGCGGTGGGTGGAAGTGATAATGCGTGCAGCTGAATGCTGGACAGAGATTAAAGGACGGAGGTGAGAAAAAGGAAGCCCAGCCAGGAGGACATTACAGTAATCAAGTCGTGAGATCACTAGGGCATGGACCAGGATCTTGGCAGTAGAGGCGGAGAGATATGGTCGGATTTTGGCAATATTGTACAAAAAGAATCTACAAGCCTTGGCTGTGGTCTGGATCTGGGGGATACACGACAGAGAAGAATCAAAGATAAAACCAAGACTGCGGGTTTGCTGAACTGGTTGAATAGAAATGTTGTCCACAGAGACAGAAAAGGAGTGTTGAAGGGTGGGCTTAGGAGGAAAGACAAGAAGCTCCGTCTTGGACATGTTGAGCTTCAAACGCCGATGGCGCATCCACTGTGAGACAGCTGTAAGGCAAGATGAGACTTGCTGTTCAAGCCTTGGAGAAAGGTCAGGGGCTGAAAGATACAGCTGGGTGTCATCGGCATACAGATGGTAGCTATTCACAGTTTCTGACTCATCTGATCAAAATTTGCACATAGTTGTTTTTCAGTGAAAAAAAAATTTTTTTTGCATAGAAAATAATATATCAATGCAGAAATATTAATCCCTATACAGAAAATAATCTTTTTGTGCAAAACACCCGCTTGTGGGTTTTGTGCATAACTCTTGAACTGTATGGCTTTTCATCAGCCCAGGATTCTTCTCATCAGGGTTTCTCAACACTAAAAACAAAACAAAAAAGCACACATATTAACTTTTTAAACCATTTTTTAATATATTTGAGCATTCTTTCCATCCATAGTTCTTCAGAGCTATGGGATTAAAAAAAAACCAACTTCATTGTTCTCAATGTCCATTGAGACTCAGGAAATTGAGATTTATTATCACTACTGAATCATTCCCAAGTGCATCTTTTCTCCTACCAGTTATTGGCTATAGTGGTACATCTGTTCATCAGATATAAGGGAGGGGCTACTCCTGTTTCCATGGCTCCATAATGACAATCCATAATGACCACTGTTTTGACACATAAGGCAGAAAACTCAATAAACATTCTTCACTTTTCTTGACAGTAAAAGTATAATAATAGATAATCATGTAACTAACAATAAACTGCCCTCTCATGATACCTAAAATCTTCTGCCTGACACTGATACCTCACTTAGCACAATGATAGGGCCAACCCTGCCAATTTTATGTGGGACTAACTCATCAGCAACCTTACCAGCAGTAAGATTCATATAAATTTGAAGAAATAAAAGAAATAAAGGGGGATCAAAACCATCAAGCACATGAAAGAAAACTTAACAACAATCTAATGTTTTACATGTCTTCACAGTCTACTACTTTCTAATCATGATTGGAAGATGGAAAAGTGAAAGGAAGGAAAGCTGAAGAACAAAGGCTTTTACTGCTGGCAAGGTTCACAAAACTCTTGATGATTGTAATTCAGCTTCTGATTCAGCCATACGGTGTTTGCAATATAAGACTCACAACTAGGGTGCAAAGTAAACCATTCCATCAATTATTGCTGAAGAAGCACTTTTATTTTGAGCCTCTCTGTATTCAGATACTGCTAACTTTCCAGAGGGAAAAATGTTTTTGGGCAAAACTTTTCTACTATGTTATTAGTCCAGAGGGGATGTTTTAAAATTCTCTCTATAGCACTTTCCAAAGTTTCTAAGCCCAGTTGAGTTTTATATGCTAATTTTTTGTCAGACATATTTGTGGAGATGTCTCCCTTTTTTATTCTTCTCATTTAGAATTAATAGATATTATAGAGTCAAGCTACTAGCCATGAATATTCCAGAGATGTCATCTATCCTTTCAATAATTCACCTCTACACTTCCTTCAGACATCCCTGTCATATGGTTCTGCAGTCTCACCTCACCACGCTTCTTTCATTTTGTACAGGAGTGCATAGTAAGCAGCAAAATGAACATTTTGCAGCTGTGTGGCCATTGCTATTTAAAAAGCTGCACTCTGTTAATAATGATGGCAATCTATCAGAGCAGTGTTTCAATGGGATTATCTCCAGGTGGACAGCATGCCAAAAGAGGGATGATATCAACTCTGATTTCACTAGATCTAGCACTGGCCATCTTGCTTTGAAATCAGGTGATGGCAAAGAAACTGAAGCTGAATTCTGAGGCTGAGAAGAATGCTTCTGGAGGAAAGGAAGCACGGTAGTGCAAAGAGATTTTGCTGACCAACCCAGGAAATAATGAGACCAGAAACAGAAAGGTGGGTTTTAAAGGACCACTTTATTTAATTCTATCCTATTTATTGGATCCTCCTTGAGAGCTACAAAGAGGGGAAGTAATCTAATGCAGGAGCATCTGAGGCAAGTGGCCCTACTTAAGACCTCCTTCCCAGCTTCCCCTGGATGAAAACACCTGAATCCTAAAGTAACCAAAATGTTGGGTTGCTCTCCAGGCAACATGCAACTGGAAGACTTCCAATATTCTCTTCACCTTGTCTCATAGCTTATACTAAGGGCTTAACTCTCAGGCCAGCTCCAAAGAAAGTCTCTTTCCCCACCCTCACCCCAATTGCAGGACCTAAAGAACCCTTACCTTCACCAAAAGGATGCCACAGATGCTCACCAATATCTGACATTATCTACCACTAGCTTGACTGTCTATTTAAGGTGCCAGCCTTGTCCAATCATCAAAGTCCCAAAGACAATGTGGAGTAGGAAAAAAATTGGTTGGGAAAAAAAATCTTACTCAGCCCCAAAGCGACCAGTAAAACTCAGAATGTGGTAAAGGTGAGATGGTGATTCGAGCTGTGCAAGCAAAGAGAGGAAGAAGAAGGGATGGCAAGGTCTTTAAAAAGCTCTGGGTCCACCCTTCCTCTTAATCATGGTGTGACATCAATTAACCTGGTCTCTCTTTTTTTTAAATTTACAAACAAAACTTGACAACAAACAGTATACTAAGACAATGACAAATAAAAATAATGTCAACGGCAATAAACCCTCAAATGTGGTTATTTTACCGAAAAAGCAGAAATAAAACCATAACTGAAAACCATGCCCTGGAAATTATAAACAAAAGATGCGTTCAGGAATCTTGGAAGACATTTTTCCATATTTAGATAAGATGTGGGGATGGCCAGAAACCAAGTCCTGCTGGATGTATTCAATACGTGTATGCCAAATTGTGTGGAAAGTCAATCCAGAGTGTAAGCCTCTTGTTCTGTTATTACTGTTTGCAATTTTCTCCATTAACCACAGATCCCAAAGTCTAGTCCACCATCCCGCAATGTTCAACATTCCAATTCTTCAATGCATAAAAACTCCCCACCCCTGTCAGTTAAAAGAGCATCAGCCTTGTAAACAAACTCCCGTTCCACTATTTTTACCCACAGTTCGAATCTGTTAGCAGCCTCATTCTTTTCTTTCATCAAGGTTGCATAACTGTAATGGGTATGTAGATCAATTATTAGCATGAGGTATTTGTTACCTCCCAAGTTCTCACTTAATGGACCTGCAAATGAGCATGCACCACCTGGAACGGCCACTGGGTAATGCAATTGCTCTCCTTTGCAACCGGATAAGCTTTCAGCTTTATCCTGCTGCAAATGGAGCAGTCTAGATGATGACTACATGCATTCAGCTTTAGATTGGGACAAACTCCACTCAATTTCCTCAAACTGAAAAATATGGCATGTCCGATCACCCTGTGGAGGTAGTGTGCACAGTTTGAATGCAGAGGCTCATTGCTTACTGTCACACACTCTGCTTTATCCACCATGTGGTAAAGTTGGTGTTTTTTCTGGGCTTTTGCACACACCTTCCCATCCAATGTGATTGTACAATGATCCCCCTTGAAATATAACCCACACCTTTCTGTCCAATGTGATTGTACAATCATCCCCCTTGAAATGTAACCCATACCCATCTGAGGTTAGGGATGAGACATTCACTAAGCAATTTTGTAACTGAGTGACACACAAAACATTATCAAAGTCGCTTACAAAGCTGTGAAAGTACACTGTCTTCATGTCTTGTATCTGGCTGGATCCTCCATCAGCCAACCTACATAGACTACACATGAGAGTGTCCTCCTCTTCAGAAGTTAGGGGCTATTAATCAGTCATACCAGAATCAAATAACCACCCCTGTGTGGTTGCCTGGTGGGCAAAACAACCACTGTCCTGTGCCACAGAAGCAACATTCCTCCAGTCCTAGGGCTTTCTATGCTGCTTCTCCTCCCTCGCTGCTGAAGGCTTTTTGCAGTCCTTCCAGTAATGTCCAGCCTCTCCACAATTGAAGCATCACCTCACTTTGCAGACTGCAGCTTGCTCTGGATGCAGAGCCAGGGGAATATCCTGTGTGATGTATGCTGGCTTCGGCTCAGCTTTCTCCTGAGAGAAAGTTTCAAACGGCTGCCTCTGGTGCCCCTTCAAGATGTGCACTGACACTAAATCTATCAAGAGATCTCTTTCTGGACTCCCTGCAGGCTGTAGATTATAAAATCATAGTCTTTGATTAAACTGCCCAGCAGGATGAGAGCCATATGTTCCCTGGGAATGTTGACTCTGCTCTGAACTTGAGCAAACATCTAGGTGCTGGGTTTGAGACTGACCTTCATACATTTTGCATGCATACAGCCTTTTACACCAAATCATTTTGGACAATGCAGAAGATGATTGGTGTACATCTCTGAGTGTGTGCCGTACTTCATATGCATACCTCTTGCCTCTCATGTATTTCAACTGTCTAGGCTCAAGGGTCAGAAACAGTGTTGCCCTAACCTTTCTGTCCTCCTGTTCTGTGTCCTTTGATGGTACAGCTTGGACTATATCCCACAAGCCTTCCCAGAGAAGGAGCAAATCAGCATACAGACTCCAGGATGCATAGTTGCTGTCATTCAGCTTTGGAAACTTAACTGGTTCCATTGCCTTTATTATCTTGCTCGAGGCCACACTGGCCAGCAGCCATCCAGCCTGGAGGGAGTGAAATGGCAGGCCCAACACCATCGGGCCTATCCTTAAGAAACAGAGTCCTCCCTCCAGTCCCCTTCCCCACAACCATTCCCTTCTCCTTTTGTGTCATGTCTTCTTAGATTGTAAGCTTGAGGGCAGGGAACCGTCTAATTAAAAGATTGGAAGTACAGTGCTGTGTAAATTTACAGCACTATATAAATAAAGCTTAATAAAAATAATAAAAATAATAATAATGTCTTAACTGTTTGTCTTCCGGACTCACAGACAGTCTGGACAAAACTTTTGGCACACCAAGCACACAAGCCACTCACGCTGTTGTCTTGGCAGTCTCCACAGCACAGACTGAGCTCATAACCGTTGTTAGCACAATTGTGTGAACTGCGTTGCACCATGCTGAAGCTTTGCACCTGAATGGCCATCAAAGAAGTGATATGAAGCTTTGTGCAGGCTGGGGAAATCCTTCGCCCTCTCCCAGAAGCAGCAAAGAAGACAACATGCTGATATCTCTCAAGGAGGTTTTACTTCTAGTTACTCTGTATACAAATGTCGTTCTCACTGACAAAGCTAGTCACATTACACATAGTACTATCAACCCACACTGTACAAAGAGACTCCACCCCTTATACACATGTGCCATGTTCAGGCGCTTTGTCCAGCCTCTTCCTGCTGTGTAACCTCTGTACAAGTCCCCTGTGCAGTGTGACTTTGCACTTTTCAGCTCATGATGATGTCACATCCTGTGACTCAGCTGTTTCCAAATGTTGATTCATCATGGTTCCTGTTTGACCAAAACTAACCCATCACCTTTGTCCCACATCTGGACATTTTCCTTAGGATCCATTCCTAACAACCTTCTCTTTAACTCATGAATATCTTTGATATTTTATCAAACTTTACTTACTCTCTTATATATATTTATAATATTATTATCTCCCCCCCCCCATTACTATCACATTACATATCCACTTCTCTAAAACTTGTTGGTTCCTCAGTCCTCTATTCTATATACACTTTTCTCTCCCTATATTTGTTTAAGATATATATGTTGACCAAACTTTCTGATATTTATCCATTGAATAATTTCTAACTAAACACATCAATTTGTCTACTCACACACCATCCATATTCTTTCAGCAAATTTAACAACAGTTGGATACTGTCAAGTGGGACATTTAAAAATAACATTGTCTCATATACTATTAACATGTATTTGTAATTATTCCTTTTTACTGTTTTTGTCTTTTCATTTTCTCTTATTCTTGTTCTATTTTCTACCACTGATACCCTCTTGGAAAGATTGACTTACCAAGAATACTGAAATCGAGCCAAAAATTTTTTTGGAAATGCCTGGAAGTCCATTTCTGTATTTGAAAAGCACATCTGTGGATGTTAAACTAGGAAGGGGGTGGCAACTTATTTTAAAGGAGAATTGCCACTTCTAGATGACTGTTAATCTTGGACAGACTATATTCACCCATCTTTAAAAAATTCTGTTCCATCATCCAGGAACATAATTTTTGGGCCATGTTTTATTGAGTACATCCATGTTTTTGTACATTTATTTCTAAGTACCAACATGTGGCTTTGGCTGTCCTTTTGTATGAATAAGTGTGGGGGGAAGGGTGGGTAGCATTAGAGCAAAGTATGGTGGTGACTTACGGATTAAAAAGAGGAAAGATCATACACAATGTTGATAAGGGGTAAGTATTATCCATGTCCAATGTATTTTGGTTATCATTATCAGAATAATTATCAGCACAGAGATAAACACACTTTGCATCCTCTTCTATTAAAACATGTATATCCAAGAGATACCAATTGTATATGGAAGAGAATACCTTCTTACCTCTATCCATTTATTATTATTTTTTTTAACCCTTCCTCCTTAGACTTCAGTTAATGCCAGATACATGCATTCATTTAGGAAAGGCTGAAAACATATTTCCAATAGCAACAAAAGCTCAGAAAAGTCATATGAAACATTTTTATGTGAAATTGCAGACTTTTAATAAGCTCATTTTAAGTGAAGACATTTATATGTTTTTTTCTATTGAGTATTTATGGTATGAATGGATGCATTCTGTCTCATCAGTGGGCATTCCTATGACTTATAAGGACTTTTAAACAGTCTGGGACCAGTTAAAGCAGACAAAAGATGGTTTAAAAGAGGAATTTACTTATTCAAGTGCAGCAGAATTGCATTTTTCTTAATAGAGAGCAGATAATTGAAAAAGTAATTAATTCCCTTTGCTCAATACATTGCATGGAAAGCAAACTATGGTTGTTGCTTGTTGCACTATTGGAAAGAGTAACTAGCATCATTTGTTGCATTACTGTTTACTCTTTTGTTACTATTTGTATCAGTCTTAGGATCGAGGGGATGATTGCAGAAACTTGGGACATGAACGTAGCAAAGCAGAATTTCCACATGATAATAGCATGTTTGTTGTACATGCCACACGGCATTGTGTCCATCCTGCTACTGCTTTGCATTCTATCCATTTGTGAAGTGGACCTTTCCATTATTAGTGATCAGTGCATCCCAATCATGTTTCTTTTCCATTATGGATTGCCATGCACTAAGCGCTCCTGCTGCTGTTCTGCTTCTCAGACAATCATATGATGTGAGTGAGCATGATTCTGCTCCTCTCCCTCTCCCCCTTTCTTATTCCCAAACAGGCTCTTTTCCTTTCCTTTTCTATTTCTTTTCTATTCTTTTTTTATCACAGTTCCATAACTGTGCAATTGCATAACAAAAACAACAACCACTGAAATGCACGCTGGGTAGGGCATAGGGCAAGAAGGTGGGATTATGGATGCTGAGAGGAAAAGAGGGCATGGGACCACAGATCGCCAAAGTAGTGCTTTAGTACTATTGAAGAGAAGTAGCATAATGAAAGTTCTCAAACCTGCATGTTTCCATTTCTTTAAAAAACATGATTGCAGTGAAATAGCAGACTGGTATGATACAATCCTTAGAATCATTGAGTTGGAAGGGGTTCTACAGGCCATCAGGTTCAGTCTACTGCTGAACCTGACATTCCTACTAATATTCAATCAAAATCTATGGTCCTGTAACTTCATGCCATTATATTCGGCCCAACTCTCTACGGTAGCAGAGAATAGGCTTTCCCTCTCCTCTCTGTGCCACCTTTCTGGTATTTAAAGAGCATGATCATGCCATCTCCCAGTCTTCACCAAGCTGAACATGCCCACCTCCTTCAACCTTTCTTCATACATTTTGTTCTCCTTACCTCTTATCATCTTCATTGCCCTTCTCTGAACTTGTTCCAACTTGTCTATATCCTTCTTAAAATGATATAAAAGTATATTGACAAATCATTATCAAAATACCTCTAATAGTATCTTCAAATGCCCCCAAAATGTTACCTTTCAAAATACATAGAAAATGCCATTTATTGCATTAAGGAAGTAATTTGTAATTAGCGTATATACAGTAGTCCCTCGGGTTACGAAATTAATTCGTTCCGCCGCTCCGTTCGTAACCCGAGTAATTTCGCAACCCGAAAAGGCTAGCGGCTAGCGCTGGAAAGCCACTAGCCGCGCTTTGCGGTTTGAATTTCGCGCCGAAAAAAAATTCGTAACCCAAAAAAAACATCGTAACCCGGAACAGTTTTTTCCTATCTATTTTTTTCGTATCCAGGAAATTTCGTAACGCGATCAATTCGTATCCCGGGGTACCACTGTACTCGACTATAAGTTGACTTCATGTACAAGTCGAGGGCAGATAAATTAGGGATTTTGAAATGACCCATGGATAAGTCAAGGGTAAAATTTAGGGGCATGAAATAAAGGATTTAAAGCAAAAGGGAAATGATGCCAAAAAAAAAACTTACACAAAAAGGCATAACTGTTTTTGCTCACACTAAAGGTGGGGTGGATGAGAGAGCAGAGTTGGGTTAATGCTTCCATGACAAATTATATTCTTGCCTTTCACAGAGGATGATTACTTTTTTATATAAGAATTAAAGTACAGTACTTATATTGGCCCATACAAGTAGCTAGGTTACTTGGAATTTCTTACTTCCACACACATAAACATACACAGATACACAAAACATAGGACTGCAGGCAAGAGGACAGAATAAGAATGTAAACAAGTTTTTGAAGAAGTCACACTGTGAGGACAATAGAAAGCAGTTTCCTTTTTCTTGTCTTCGGTAGTCTTAATTCACAATTTAAATTTAAATGGCAATAAAGGTTGAGTATCTTCTATCTGGAAATCCGAAATCCAAAATACTCCAAAACCCCAAATTGTCACCTTGGGTGGCTAATGATAGTTATATCTATGGTTTCTAATAGTTCAGTATACTCAAACTTTATTTCATGCACAAAGTTATTTAAAATGTTGGGTATAAATTTACCTTCAGTCTATGAGTATAAGGTATGTATGAAACATAAATTAATTTCATGTTTAGACTTCTGTATATGCAAATATTCCAAACTTGGAAAAAATCTCAACTCTCAAACACTTTTGGGTATAAGCATTTTGGATGAGGGGTACTCAACCTGTATTCTTTCACAAAAATGTATTGCATTTTCCATTTAGAACTAAAAGTTTGGTTTCTCCTGGCTGGAGATGTTTGGTTAAATTTCAGTATCTTTTACAAAGTGAATTTACACAATCTGAAGTAAGTACTACTAAGATCTATGGGACTACTTCTTAGATAAGTATGTATAGCATTGAATCCACACCCAAGAACTGTGAGGTTTTATTGTTTGATTGTTCTGTTGGTTGCTTCTTTTGCAAGAATTTACAAATGGAACATGAGTATTAATTCTTCATGGGGACAGGGTTGTAGTCACTGTCATGATGAACTCCTATACTTCAAATATTACCATTATAGTTACCCCAAACAGGAGATCAATGCTGTGAGTGCTTACATGGTTTAGTAACATTGGTGGGATACAGACCACCAATTTGGGGCAGGCTGCAGCCGTCCCTTTGCACCACATATTGGGGCCAGGGCAGCCACAGCGGCAGCCCAAATGTCCCAATACGGCGCTTTTCGGGACCAGGGAGGAGCAGCAAAATGCCACTCCTCCGTGGTCGCGAAAAGGGGTGTCCTTGGGGCTTCATGCCCCAGGACACCCTGGCAGCCACAGCCAGGGGAGTTTCCCCCGGCGCCATTCCTGTAGCAATCTAGTTGCTACGGAAACGAGGCGCCCTCCGGGAAGGAGCTCCTTCCGGCGCTGGTGAAAGGGCACCACAAGCACCCTGCAGAAGCACCAGGATGTGACGGCTATGCTGCGCTGTTTGGACGCAACGCAGCTGTCTCATCAAAATGGTGGCACCCATGTAGACAGGGCACCGCCATTTTGACATCCTGGCGACGTACTAGGGTTAGGGGGCATCTAAAAAGGACGCTCCTGGGCAACCCTAGTACATTGCCAGGACATACGAAAAGGCCCATCTGTACAGGGCCATAGATCCTTATGTACAAAATCATAGTTTAGTATTGTGTTACAGGATCACTGGAACAAAGGCTGTATCTATAAATCTCTGAGCACAATAACTACACATGACATCATCTACTAAAAAAATGAAATTGAATCATGAGCACCAGTTGTGAAACCTGAATCTATGTAAACAGATGTAAAGTAAATTCTGTAGCATTTTTTAAAAGTCACTTTCCTTTGCAAAATACTTGAATACCATGGATTTTGTGAAGTCAAGAAACATAATTCATGCACACACTTCTTACATTTTGGTACAGTACTTCCATACACATTTGTGTGTGAGACACTGGTCTATGTGATCTCATGCTTCTCCATTACATAAAGGACATAAGTGTATGTGATAGTCCGAGACAGTTGCCAGAATGCAAAATGCATGTCTTTAAGCGTAAAACATTTTAAAGGGATGAATAAATTTGAATAAGGGACAGGTCTGAGGAAATTGCAATTTGCTTCCTCCAGGAGAAGAGGAAGCTCAATTAACTGAATAAATTATTCATTGTGAAATATTTCTTAGCTCTAGCACCATCTCCATCTCCATTTAGTTCTTGGCATCTCTGCTAAAGCTGCTAACAAGGGTACCAATTAGTGCCAGAGAGAGGTGATTAATGTCCTGTGGAAAAACAAAATCATCCTTTGCATCCTCAGGTCTGAGCTGGTAAGCATCATATACTAAAATGCTGAAAGACAAGAGATATGTGTAATCTTATCCAAACCAGGACATCAAATGAAAATTGTACAAAATTTTAGACAGCAATGTGAAATATGCTTTCAGTTGAAGAAGATTAAATACATTTGCATAATACCTAGGTGCCAAGCTTTAATTTTGACACTTATAAAAAATAAAATTTAATTAAAAATTGTTCAGCATTCATTGTTCGCAAAGCAACAAAATGGAAATCTATACCTAAGAAAGATCTGTTTTATTGCATAACTTTTGAAAACAGAAATGACATAAGGATGTTAAAATTCTGGACTGCATCAGCAAGCGATGGGAAGGTTAGACCCTTAAGTATTTCACATTCTCCCTGGTTTCCTTGTCCTTTGGTTATGACTTACAAGAGTCAACTTCTTGGAAGTCTTTTTTTCCTTTGCAAGTAAGACAACTTAGTGATGACTTGCTAGACCCAATTTTCCTCCCCCCCCCCCGCTTTTTTTTTTATTTTTTTTGGAAGTAAAGAATCTCATTAAAGTGAGAAACTTTTGAAAATGGGTCAGAAATCTTAACAGGAAAGCAAACCAAGTTACATTTGACTGTTCAGATAGCATAAGGCTCTAATGAGATATTCTTTATGCAAATAGGAAAGACAAATATTGAAAAGGTAAAACATTGCACTTGCCTCCCAGCAGAATTTGTCCAACAGATAGGAAGAACATATTTCTTATATCATTCTCACACCATGGAACATGCACAGCATCAAGCCTACAATCACATTTATAGGATGTGTAATGTAATAAGCAGTTCTCAGAACTCATTTATCACAAATAACTAATGTTTGATTCAATGTCCTGGAGAGTGTCCTTCTGTATTGCTGACAATGACCTTGGAATTGACAAGGACAGGGAGGTGGGGCTGAGGATGAAGCCATTGCCTAATTCTCCAGGAATGCCATGATTTCTAGGATGTGGTCTATAGACAGGAAAATAGAACAGCATACAATATTCTGTCTATATATCAGGTAAACTTAATTGAAGAATATAAAATTATAGTTTCACAATGACAAAAACATGAGCATATGTAATGATAATGATTCTCCCACAACAAAAAACAGCCGGAATAAAAAAAAAAAGCATGTGACACTGTGTACTCAGTACAGTATTGAGTCCATGAAAACAATAAATCAGCTGAGATTCAGCTGTAAAAGAACAATATCCGAACAACAGACTAACAGTTGAAGATGGACTTTTACTTCTAGTAGATGAGAGAGAATCAGCATTTTCTTGTTTTGTTGACTGAAATTTGGGAAGCAATATTGATCTTTGGGGTAACCATTTCAGCCCCCCTCCTTCTTCCATCTATTTAGTTGTCACCATTCCATGATCAAGCAGAATTTATAAAGAATATAGGAATATGGGCAGAGACACATATCATTCTGAGAGTTGGCTGGGCTTCACCCACACTTTCCAGATTGTCCACTGGTCAATATGGCTGTGCACATTTGGAAAAAAAAGATGCATACAAAAATCATATTCTGTTTCTGTGGTGGAAAAGTGGTATATAGAGTGAATGAATTAAAGTATTGCTAAAACTTTACTTTGATCGAAGAGTATAAATAAATTTGATTTCATTTCATTTGCTAAAACTTAATTTTGTCAGTTGAGGGGATATCTTTCAAGCAATACATTTGTATTATTAAAAGCCCATAAAAAGTACATACTTGAACAACAACAACAACAACAAAAGAACACATCCAAATTGATTTAAAACTTCCATAGTATGTCCTGTTCTTTCCAATTTTATACTGGGTTAAAACAAACCAACCTGGACAAACCAACCTGGTATAAAAAGTTTCTGATTGTACCAAAAGCTGACAGAAAATAGTCTGGAATGAAGAAAAAAGTGTACAAATCACCAAAACAAAATCAGAAAGAACAGGAACAAAATTGAGGACTTTCTGGGCTTTTTAATCTGTCTGGGGCAACCTCTAAACTGCAGAATTAATGCAGTTTGACACTGATTTAACTGTCATGGCTCAATGCTATGGAATTCTGGGATTTGTGAAATATTTAATGTTCTCTCTGAGAGATCTCTACTGCCAGAAGAAACCTATAAATCCCAGGATTCTGTAGGATGGCAACATGACAGTTAAAGTGGCATCAAACAGCATTATTTTTGCAGTGTGGCGGCCTCCTGGATGTACCCATATAGACACAAAAAGGGTCCAGATTTTGCAAAGAGAGAAATATTCTTGACACACAGGAAAGTAAGAAAATCTGTGGTTGGAACATGCACTTTGTTGATGTACATGTCCCCTATGAAATGTACCTGCTTACACTAGTGGCAGTTATATAACATAAGTAATTGAAACAGTCTTTCTTGAGCTGTAAAATTTAAGAAAATAAATAGGTATCCTTTGCATTTCTAACTCACCTATGGAGGGCACTGTTAAGCATGAGTTCATTCACAGAGTTTACTACTGTTGTGGGAGCACATTCTTTTCCGCTTTGTGGTCTGAGAAGCAAGACATTTCTGTTCTTTATTTCTACGTGTCCTAAATGAGCTTGCCTTTGTTGTCATGAAACTGTTTATTTTGCAGTCCAATACACAGCCAAGTTGGCATTCTGCATACACTGTGGCCATCCCAATAAATCATGTTCTGAATGGTAATAAATACTGCCATTTCCACAGTATGAACAGGAAGTAATAAGGAACACAGTGCTAGAAAGATGGTGATTCTGAAGATTACTGCATATGGGAAGAAAGAAACCCAGACTCACATTATTCACTTTTAACTATTCTTGCAGGTAGATAAAACTGTGTGTCCTTTTAGCCAGGCATTTCCCTTATACAGGAGTTTTTCCCCAACTCTGGACCAAAATATCTATTTGAACTTTGATGGGAGAGGAGGGAAATGAAGAAGGAAGTTAATTAAACAACAATCAAATGCATGTCATGAGCCTCAAGGACAAAAGATGAGAGACCAAGGACAACAAATTGCAGAATATATTGCTGTGCATTATTAAATTTCCTCCTTTTTGATAATCAATGAGCCGCATAATTGATAGCAGGAATGACAGATCTATAATTTGGAAGAACTTAGATTGCCAGCTACAAATTATTTATTGAAGAGTACTTCTGAAGAAGCTGTGTATATTTCCCCAGACGCTGAGAAGAATACTCTGGAGTAAGTGGTCCATAGATTATAATTCCATTAATACTATTTGTGAACACTGGATTTCAGGTTGACTCTTCTGTTTTTGTATCTTTCATTATTCAAAATAAGACAGGATAAGCCTTAGACATTCTGCTACCTGAGACAGACAGTGCAGGGTCCTTTAAAACTACAGTAATACAGAATTATGATTCAACTTTAATTGTCATGGCATCCTGGTTTTCTAGTTTGGTAAAGCACTAGATCATGAAAAATTATGGAATACTCTTAAAGAGATGGGAGTACCAACACATGGCATACTCCTAATGAAGAATCTGTACTTAGGACAAGAGGCTTCTGTTAGAAGAGAATATGTAGGAACAGAATGGTTCCCATTTGGCAGAAGAGTCAGGCAAGATTGCATCCTTTCACCCTGTCTGTTCAATTTGTATGCAGAATATATCATACAAAGGGCAGAATTGGACACAGAAAAAGGAAGGGTTAAGATAAGGAGGAGAGAATATCAACAATCTAAGATATGCAGATGACACCATATTACTAGCAGAAAACATCAAAGACCTGGGACAATTACTGAGAAAGATCAAAGGAGAGAGTGAAAAGGCAAGCTTTCTGCTGAACATAAAGAAAACAAAAATAATGAATACACATATTCAGCCCAGATAGTGAGTAAATATGAATAGCAAAAGAGTCCCCATACCTTGGGTCAAACATGATCAAAATGGGTACTGTCGTCAAAAGATCAGAACAAGTCTGGGAATGGAGAGGGCAGCTAGGAAGGAACTAGAAAAGATCCTAAAATGTACAACTGAGCATGAAAGTTAGAATCATAACAGCCATTTTTTTTTATTATCAGGTACAGATGCAAGAGCTGGACAGTGAGGAAAGGAGGTCAGAGGAAAATCAATTCATTTGAGATGTGGTGCTGGAGAAGAGTGTTGATGATACCACGGACAGCCAAGAAGACAAAGAAATGGGTCCTAGAACAGATCAACCCTGACGTCTCGCTGGAAGCCAAGATGATAAAGCTGAGGTCATCATACTTGGGCCACATCATGAAAAGGCATGACGTATTGGGGTGGGGGGAATGCTAGGAAAGGTGAAGGGATGTAGAAAGCGAGGAAGACTGCATGCTAGATGGATGAATTCTATTAAGGATGTCACAAGCATGAATTTGAAAGACCAAAACAGAACAGTGGAGGATAGTAATCTTGGAGATGTCTCATCCAATGGGGTGACCATGATTTAGGATCCACTCAAAGACAGTTAACAGCAACAAGAACTCTCTGGCTGAAAATTCTATCTCTAGGATACTGACATAGCAAATACAGTGGAATCATAGTCCTATAATTGTGTAATGTGAAAGAGCAATACCTGGTTATTACCCACTCCATATAGGGTTGCCATAATTGTCCACTAAAACCCAGGACAAAATGTAGGACAAAATCTAGACCAAACTGTAGGACAAAATCTAGACCAAACTGTAGGACAACTGCAGGACAAAACTCAGCCCAAAATCTAGGACATTTAAGAAAAATGGAGGACCTTAAATGTCCTACATTTTGGGCTGAGTTTTGTCCTGCAGTTGTCCTACAGTTTGGTCTAGATTTTGTCCTACATTTTGTCCCGGGTTTTAGTGGACAAATGGCAACCCTACTCCATATTGCATCCCAGTCAAGGTGCATGTCACTCAAAATCAGCTGCATTATGTTAGCACAAGGAAGAAAAGTCCACAATCACTGTCACTTTTCCTGATAGTGAAAACAGTATAACTGAACAGTACTTTCTGTTCTTCTGTCTCACTCTACATAAAGATTAGGCTGATCCTGAATACAGCTGAAAAAAAGTTACTGTTTTGGACTAAAGCCAACAGAATCCTTCAGCCATCATGGCCAGTAGATGTGGTAGTGTGTTATTCTGAAAATTGACACCCAAATCTTAAATATCCTAAGCTCAAGACTCAATTGAACTCAAATCATTAAAGTCTATTCATCATGGAGTCTTTGATTAATTTCTGCCTGTTTCATGAATGTTAAAACAGATAGAAGCCTTGCCAGGAAAAGTGGCAATTTGCACAGACATACACATATTGCTGCCATAATATCATATTCCTTGCTTTATATCTATGTAACCAGCCTCAAAACAAAGAAAAGAGGAGGATGAAGAGGAGGAGAAAAGTTATACATATTTATTTAGCCCTAACTGTTTAAATATTCTGGCACTATAAATGCTAACAACAATAACAACAACAATAATTATGTTTATTTATAACACCTTTTTCACCAAATACCAACACATTATCTATAAATCGAGGAAGCAGGTAAATACATGACCTGTGAAGGTCATATCTGGCTGCTGTTGCTGTGATGGAAACAATTGGCTTGGTTACGAGCTATAAACAGTTTATTGTCATTCTCTAATCTCTCACTCACAGTCTCACACACCTCAGGGCCAGATCAAATGGAACAGTAGCAGTTTCATCTGTTTAGAAAGAACAAAATGGGTGTCTAGTTTTAAAAACAAAACTAAAAAGTACAATGCCTGGATCTTTCCCCAAAATTCCCATTTCAAGTCTTGGGAGAGAAAGTGGACTTTGGCTCAGAAATCTACACATCTGTGAGGCTTGTGTGAAATGTTCATGTTTGTAAAATCATACATTTGTTGTTGTTTCTGTTGTTGTTGTTGTGTGCTTTCAAGTCATTTCTGACATATGGCAACCCAAAGGCAAACCTACCACAGGAGTTTATCACACTGGCAAAAAAGACAAGAGCATAGCATGAGATATAATGCCTAAATAAATGCATATATTATGAAAAATACATATGGAATAATTCAGAAATGTTCATAGAAAGAAGCCCTTGTCCCCAAATCTCACAATATGATATGGTACAGGAATGTAGGTGGGATCTGAAGAAAAATAACCAAAAGTAAGAGCATACAAGGGAATCTTCTCCCACATTTGAGTCTAACTGAGGGAAAGAAGTTTGTAGTATTTATATGCTCCATCCCAAGAGACTTATAAATCTAGCAGATTCCTGACAGCTCTTGGGGAGTTCGTTTATGCCTTGGCTGATGATCCTGTTGAAGCCTTAGGTGATCTCTGAAATATGGAAAAGGTTGAGGCAGTGAACATGATTGCATCTATATGTCCCCTCCCAAAAGAGCCCCCTTGTTTACTAGGCTGCTGGCAGAGATGAAATGAGTGGAAAGGACACTAGAACAAGGATGGCAGAAGACTTGGAGAGAGCCCAATCAAACCTTCCTACCCATGCCCTACAGTATGGTAACCAAGAACTACTCTACCAACCAAGGATTTCCACTTCTTTGGCTTGGATCTGCCCCTTTTCACTCATTGCCCCTTATTTGTGGAACTTTCTTCCTGCACAAGCATGGTCCATTACTTTGTTAACCAGCTTCAAAGCTGAATTGAAGACAATCCTGTTTGGAGAAGCATTTTTAGGCCTAATATGATTGTTAGCCTGTGCTGTTTTAACCTGTGTTGTTTATTTTATTGCTTCTAATTTTAATATATATTGATTGATTGAAATTTTATTTATATACCGCCATTCCTGCGATCATGGCGGTTTACAAATAATAGTAAAAATACATTAGGACAAGTTACAGATTATAAATAAGAATTAACAGCAAAAAATCCCTCATATAAAACCATACACTACTATACATCATTAAAATCTGTTGTTAAATCCAATCAAAATCAATGAAACAGTCTAAAAATACGATACACAATACAAAGGAGAAAAAACAATCAGGACATGTGGGGGAAGGCTTGACAAAATAAGTAGGTCTTTAGGTTTTTCTTGAATGACTCCAGGGAGTGGGCTAAACGGAGCTCCTCAGGGAGAGCGTTCCAAAGCTGAGGGGCCACAGCAGAAAAGGCCCTTTGCACAGTCACTGCGTATCTCGTCTTGGTAACACTCAGAAGTTTTTTCCCACCTGACCTGAGAGTGCGGGGCGGATTGTATGGAGAGAGGCGGTCCTCCAAGTACTCTGGGCCCAAGCCATTTAGGGCTTTATAGGTAACAACCAACACCTTGTATTGGGCCTGGAAGCGGATTGGTAGCCAATGCAGATTTTTCGATATAGGTGTTATATGGCTGGCCCTGGAGCTACCAGTGACCAGCCTAGCGGCCATATTTTGAACCAACTGTAGCTTCCGAGTTTGGTACAAGGGTTGCCCCATATAGAGCGCATTACAGAAATCGAGTCGAGAGGTTACCAGTGCGTGTACCACTGTTTCAAGGTCCCCCCGGTCCAGGTAGGGATGCAACTGGCGTATCAGCCGAAGCTGATAGCAGGCACCTCTGACTGTCGCATCCACCTGACGAGTCAAGAAGCACCCCCAAGCTGAGAACTGTGTCCTTCACGGGGAGCGTGACCCCGTTCAGGACAGGTGGACAAATCTCCTTCCCAGGACCGGGGGAGCCTATCACAAGCACTTCCGTTTTCTCTGGAATCAGGCTGAGTCTGTTTTCCCTCATCCAGCCCATTACCGACTCCAGACAGGCATTGAGCGGAGAGATGCCATCCCTAGTCACTGCATCAGTCGGAGACACAGAGAAGACTATTTAGGTGTCATCAGCGTACTGATAACACCGCGCCCCGTGTCTCCAGATGATCTCTCCCAGCGGCTTCAAGTAAATGTTAAATAGCATAGGGGACAAAATTGCTCCTTGAGGGACCCCAGATGTAAGGGCCCTCTTGTTGGAGCGACCGTCCCCCAGCTCCACCATCTGGAATCTACCCGAGAGGTAGGAACAGAACCACTGCAAAGCAGTGCCCCCAATACCCAACTCTCCCAGGCGATCCAGAAGGATACCATGGTCAATGGTATCGAAGGCCGCAGAGATGTCCAAGAGCACTAACAGGGACACGCTACCCCTGTCCATGCCCAGACGGAGATCATCGACTAAGGCGACCATGTCAGTCTCAACCCCATAGCCCGCCTGGAAGCCGGTTTGAAATGGGTCCAGATAATCCGTATCCTCCAAGACCCTCTGTAGCTGGGAGGCAACCGCTCTCTCAGTCACCTTCCCTAAAAATGGCAGCAGTGATACAGGCCGATAATTGTTTCGAATTAGGGGGTCAAGGGAGGGCTTCTTTAGTAAAGGTTTTACGATGGCCGTTTTAAGATTAGATGGAAAAAGGCCCTTCCTGAAGGATGAATTAACAATACGACACAACATTTCTGTCGTCGCCATTCCCCCTTGAACTGCCAGCCATGAAGGACAGGGATCGAGAGAGCAGGTCATCTTCCTAACGCTACTGAGGATCCTGTCCACATCCTCGGTACTAACAGAGTCAAACTGATCCAGTACAACTGAGTCCACGGAAGCTCTGGA
This sequence comes from Sceloporus undulatus, assembly GCF_019175285.1. NCBI lineage: Eukaryota > Metazoa > Chordata > Lepidosauria > Squamata > Phrynosomatidae > Sceloporus > Sceloporus undulatus. Next base: position 7,058,044 of record NW_024802934.1, read on the forward strand.
CACCTCTACTTTCAATTCTGAACCAATAACAGCGTCAAAATCAGCTCTTAGCTGAGAGATTTTATCCGCGAAGAAGTTGTTAAACTCGTCACAGCAGGCTTTTGATGGCTCCAATAATGGGTTCAGGGGGGGAGCCAATTGAATGAGCTCTCTCACAACCCTGAACAGCTCTGCTGGACGCGACTCCGCGGACACAATACGTGCAGCATAGAACGAATTCTTAGCTGCACCTATTGCCACTCCGTAGGCCTTCAAAAGAGACTCTAGGAGTGTCTTGTCGGCTAAGTCCTGATGTGTCCGCCATTTGCGCTCTAGTTGTTGCACAGCCCGCTTCCTTGCCCTGAGATCTTCCGTATACCAGGGCTTTTTATTGGAAGCAGGCCGGAAAGGACACTTGGGAGCGATACTGTGTATAGCCCTGGAGAGATTAGAATCCCAGGTGTTAGTCAGGGCATCAACAGAATCGCCGTCAGCTCCAACCAAATAGCCCTCTAAGGCTTCCTGGAACCTTTTGGGTTCCATCAACCTTGGAGGGTGAACCATTCTAATAGGTCCGCCACCCCCGGGGGGGATCTGGACAGTAGCCTTGATACTAGCCTCAACCAGGAAATGATCCGTCCATGACAGGGCAGAGATATTGGTTTCCTCTGCCCACGGAGACTCCATGTCCATACAGAAGACAACATCGAGTGTATTACCTGCAGAATGTGTGGGCCCTGTGACCAATTGGGACAGGCCCATGGCAGTCATGGTAGCCATGAACTCCTGAGCCGCACCAGTTGGAATGTGACTGGCCGCGAAGGGGATGTTGAGGTCCCCCAGGACAAGAAGCCTGGGGGACTCCAGCACCAGCTCCGACACCAGCTGAGTCAGCTCGGCCAGGGAGTCTGTTAGCGCACGGGGTGGCCTGTAGACCAACAGAATCCCTAACCTGTCCTTGGCCTTCAGGGCCAGGTATAAACACTCGATATAGTCTGTCCGGCAGACATGGTTCCTGGTCAAGGGAAGGGTGTTCTTATAGATCAAGGCAACTCCCCCCCACCGCCCACTTATCCTGATCTGGTCCTTCACTGAGTACCCGGCAGGAAGGGCCTGTGCCCACACCGCTTCGCTCTCAGGCCCAAGCCAGATCTCAGTAATGCAAGCCAGGTTGCAGTTCTTATCCTCCACAAGGTCATGTATTATGTGGGACTTGTTCTTAACCGACCTGGCATTGCACAGGAGCAGAGACAGGGTTTGTGGTACAGTTGGACTGACCCTCAGACCTCTTTGGCTAGGAGAGTGGATGGAAGGTGGGATAGATATTACACATTGATCCTGCCTTGCCTTACGGTACTATTCCACTCTCCTACCGCTATATTTCCCCTTGCCCCACACTACTCCAATGGGAGCCCCACTTAACACAGCCGCACCTCCCTCTCCCTCACCGAACCAATTACAAACCATGTCCAACAATCTCCTGACAATACTAGCTACACACCCTCTCCTCAATCTCCCTCCCTCCTGAGAATCCGCAACAGCGGCACCAGACAACTGTCCTTGGCACTCCTCCCTGATGGTATAGGGACGTGAGTGGCGTCCTCTGCAGGAAAACCAGTGAGCCAGGTTAAAAAAGCCGCTCCCACTGGCCCCTCCCCTTGGAAAAACGCCGCTCCGGCAGCAAGGCAGAGTCCTCTGGGCCGCTCCTGCCCAGGTGGTAGGTGGGCGGGCGGCGTCTTCTGCAGGGGAGCTGGCGAGCCGGCTTTGTAGAGGCCGCTCTCACCAGCCCTCCCCTTGGAAAAACGCTGCTCTGGCGGCAAGGCAGAGTCCTCTCTGGGCCGCTCCTGCCCAGGTGGTAGGTGGGCGGGCGGCGCCCATATTAATCTCCACTGTTCTTTGCAGAACGTATGCCATTGGAGGTCTTAATTTTATTTTATTTTAATTGATTGTATGTACAGCACTGTGTAAACCCACAGCGCTTTATAAATAAATCTTAATAATAAATAATAACATGGGTAGTGCTTTTTGGAAGGCATACACCTTTCAAAATTGTAATTCTCTACCACCATTTAGTCTGCACAGTGTGATAAAGAAGTGCTGTCTTAAGTGGTCAGGGGACTTTTACCACTTTAGTCCACAAGAAGAAAACAAGACTTCTCAATAGCCCACTGTGAAGTATTTGCAAGACACTTTGCAGACAAAATCACTCAGATCCACTCTGATTGGAATGCTATAGTTGAGACAGATCCAGTGGGTTGTTCTCTTGCAACAAAATGTTCCAATGTGTGCAGCCTGGGGATGTGGACAGGAACTTTGGAGACATTAGAGCATGGGTAGGCAACCTTTTTGAGCCGGGGGCCGGGTTGCTGTCCCTCAGACAACTGGGGGCCCGAAGCCAAAAAATAAATAATTATATATTTTTTAAAAAATTAAATAAATAAATAAACTGGGACAAATGTAGGACAACATTTTCAAATGGTGGACACTTTTTTTTAAAAAAATGGAGGACATGCAAAAAAAATTGCTGATTTTATTTTAAAAATGTTAATATAAATGCATGTTTCTGAGGCGTCTATAGACAATTGCCCCCCTTGCCCCTGCGCGCGAGAGGCCAAAGGCGGGCCACAGGTTGCTTATCCCTGCATTAGAGTCACCATGGGCATACTGGATCCTTGCCCTTCCTGGCTTCTTTAAGAAGCTAGAGAAGAAATGGCCAAGTAGGTAAGGGGAGTGGTAAATGCCTTGCTGCAACAAGGGAAGTTTCCATTCTGCCTAAAAGAGACTATGGTGAGGCTGTCACTAAAAAAACCCCTCTTCCCTGGATTCCCCCCCCCCATTCTGAATAGTTACAGTGGTGCCTCGGGTTACGAAATTAATTCGTTCCGCCATTCCCTTCGTAACGCGAAAATTTCGTAACCCGAAATAGCTTTCCGTTAGCGCTGGAAGCCTATAGCATTTGAATTTCGCGCCGAAATGAATTTCGTAACCCGAAAAATATTTCGTAACCCGAAACAGTTTTTGCCAATCCAACTTTTTCGTATCCCGGAAATTTCATAACCCGCGCATTTCGTATCCCGAGGTACCACTGTATCAGCTAGCATCTAACATTCAGTTTTGGGGCAAGGTTGTATAAATTGTATCAGTGGGTTTAAATGTTGTATTTTGTATTGTGTTCAGAATGGAAGCTGGAGGCATGTAAATGTATGTATCAATTCGTGAGTTTGCAATATAGTTTAGTATTTAGTGTAGTTCTTAGATTATATACAGTATAAAGAAAGTGAACTTGTTGAGTGTATAGCTCTAGGCTAAGATTGCTAGTGGGGTGGAAGTTGTTCAAATTATGGTGGGACATCGTAAGTGATTCTTATAAAATGTGTCCAAATGATAACTATCCCTGACTCTCCCAAAAGTGAGGAGTGCTAGACCCTCCGGAAAGCCTCCACACCCACCCACAAATACCATAAGCTCTCTTTATTTGTCTAAGGTTACTACTACTACTACTACTGCTGCTGCTGCTACTACTAATAATAATAATACACTGGTGCTTCGGGATACGAAATGACCGGGTTACGAAATTTCCGGGATACGAAAAAGTTGAATTGGGAAAAACTGTTTCGGGTTACGAAATATTTTTCGGGTTACGAAATTCATTTCGGCGCGAAATTCAAACGATGCAAAGTGCAGCTATAGGCTTTCCAGGGCTAACGGAAAGCTAAGGGGGCTGAGTTAGGGGTTAGCTTTGGCGCGAATTTTGAATTTCGTTAGCAGCAGTGATTGGCTTGAGAAATCAAGCTGATCATCTGGATTGGCTAACGAAATTGGGGGGGTGGCCTTGCTTCAGAAACAAAAGCCAGCTTCCATTGATCTGCCCCCTTTGTCTGGCCTTGCGGACTGTTGAGGAAGAGTTTCTTTTGAGCTCTAACTCGTGGTTCCAGTAGAGGTTTGGACTTTTTCTGGATTTCTGCCTTTGGACTTGTTCTGGCTTTCTGCCTTTGGACTGTACAGTACACTTCGGATCAAGACCTGCCATCAGGAATTTCTCTACAGGTAGGTGGATGGATTTTTACCTTCTTCTTGTGGGGTGAGAGAGTGTGACCATGCTTTTGCTGTGGGGTGGTGGGGTGCTTTGCTCATGGCTATGATGATTTCAGAGTGTGGGGTGTGTGGCCATGGGGTTGCATGTTCAGATTTGGGGCTTCTGGGGTTTGGCTGCATCAGTGCTTTGCTCATGGCTGTGAGGTTTTCAAACTGTGGAGTGTGGGTTTTAAAAGTTTG
>NW_024802934.1:7062322-7086481 GCF_019175285.1 Sceloporus undulatus
ACTGAAAGCTGAATTCTGAGGCTGAGACGGAAATTGCTTTTTCTTTGGGAAGGAAAGGAAAGCACGGTAGTGCAAAGGATTTTTGCGGGAACCAACCCAGGAAAAACTGGAAATAATGAGACCCAGAAACAGAGAAGGTGGGTTTTAAAGGACCCACTTTATTAATTCTATCCTATTATTGGCTCATCCTTGAGAGCCACAAAGAGGGGAAGGTAATCTAATGCAGGATGAATCTGAGGCAACGGGCAAGACTGAAGAACGCTTCCAGCTTCCCCGGGAGGATAAAACACCTGAATCCTTAAAGTACCCAAAATGTTGCGTTGCTATCCAGGCAACATGCAACTGGAAAAGACTCCAATATTCTCTTCCTTGTTCTCATAGCTTATACTAAGGGCTTAACTCTAGGCCAGCTCCAAAGAAAGTCTCTTTCCCCACCCTCACCCCAATTGCAGGACTAAAGACCCTTACCTCCAAAAGGATGCCACAGATGGCTCACCAATATCTGACATTATCTACCATAGCTGACTGTCTATTTAAGGTGCAGGCTGTCAATCATTCAAAGTCCCAAAGACAATGTGGAGTAGGAAAAAAATTGTGGTTGGGAGAAACAAACATCTTACTCAGCCCCCAAGCGACCAGTACAACTCAGATGTCGGTAAAGGTGATATGGTTAGTGATTCGAGCGTGCAAGCAAAGAGAGGAAAAGAACGACGGGTGGCAGGTCTTTAAAAAAAGCTCTGGGTCCACCCTTCCTCTTAATCCTGGTGTGGACCTTCAATTTAACCTGGTCTTTTTTTTTTTAAATTTACACACAACCTGACACACCCAGTCTACTAAGACAATGAAAATAACAATAATGTCAACGGCACTAACCCTCAAATGTGGTATTTTACCGCAAAAAATCAGAAATCAAAAACCATAACTGAAAACCAGGCCCTGGAACTTATAAAACACACAGAGCGTTCCGGAATCTTGGGACGACCTTTTCCATATTAGTAGATGTGGGGATGGTAGAAACCAGTCCTGTGGAGTATTCCAATTTACGTGTATGCCAATTGTGTGTGGAAAAAGTCCATCCCGAGTGTAAGCCTCTTGTTCCTGTATACTGTTGCAATTTTATCCATAACCACAGATCCCAAAGTCTAGTCACCATTCCCGAAATGTTCAACATTCCACTTTTTTTCAAGCATTAAAAATCCCCACCCCTGTTCAGTTAAAAGAGCATTCAGGCCTTGTAACAAACTCCCTTCACTATTTTTACCCACAGTTCGAATCTTTTAGCAGGCCTCATTCTTTTACTTTCCCAAGTTGCATAACTTAATGGGTATGTAGATCACTTATTAGCATGCGGTATTTGTTACTCCCAAGTTCTCACTTAATGGACCCTGCAAATGAGCCGCACCCCTGGAACGGCCACTGGGTAATGCAATTGCTCTCTTTGCCACCGGATCAGCTTTCAGTTATCCTGCCTGCCAATGGAGCCGGTCTAGATGATGACTACATGATTCAGATTTTTCGATTGCGGAACAAATCCACTCAATTTTCCCTCAAAATGAAACATTATGGATGTCGATCACCCTGTGGCGGTAGTGTGCACAGTTGAATCAGAGGCTCCTTGCTCTACGTCACACACTCTGCTTATCCCCAACATGTGGTAAATTTGGTGTTTTTCTGGGCTTTGCCACAACCTTCCCATCCCATTTGATTGTACAATGATTCCCCTGAATATCACCCACACCTTTTTTTTTTTCCTGTCTCCCATTTGATTGTACACTCATCCCCCTTGTGAAATGTTACCCATACACTGAGGTTAGGGGAGACATTCACTAAGAATTTTTGTAAATGAGGCCACACAACACATTATCACATTCGCTACAACGCTGTGAAATTACACGTCTTCATGTTCTTTGTATCTGGCTGGATCCTCCATCAGCAACCTCCCTCGACTTACACATTGAGAGTGTCCTCCCTCTTCAGAAGTTAGGGTGCTTACCACACCTCAGTCATACCAGCATCAAAATACCCACCCTTTGTGGTGCCCCTGCTGGTGGGCAAACAACCACTGTCCTGTGCCCACAGACGCAAACATTCCTCCAGTCTAGGGCTTTCTATGCTGCTTCTCTCCCTCGTGCTGAGGCTTTTTGCAGTCCTTCCAGTCATGTCCAGCCTCTCCACATTGACGCATCACTACTTGCAGACTGCAGCTGCTTGGATGCAGAGCCAGGGGCATATCCTGGTGTGTTAGCTGGCTTCGGCTCAGCTTTCTCCTGAGAGAACAGTTTCAAAACGGCTTTGCCCTCTGGTGCCCCTTCAGACTGTGCAACTGACACTAAATCTATCAAAGAGATTCTTTCTCTCTGGGACCTCCCTGAGGGCTGTAGATTATACAATCATAGTCTTTGATAACAATGCCCAGCAGGATGAAGAGGCATATGTTCCCTGGAATGTTGACTCTGTCGAAACTTGAGCCAAACATCTAGGTGCTGTGTTGCGACTGATTACTACATTTTGCATGATTACAGCCTTTTACACCAAATCATTTGGACAATGCAGAAGATGAGATGATTTGGGTACATCTCTGATGCTGTGTGCCGTCGTACTCATATGCATACCTCTGCCTTCATGTATTTAAAACTGTATGGTCAAGGGTCAGAAACCGTGTTGCCCTAAACCTTTCTTTCCTCCTGTTCTGTGTCCTTTGATGGACAGCTTGACTTATCCACAGCCTTCCCAGAGAAGGAGCAATCAGGCATTACCGACTCCAGGATGATAGTTGCTGTCATTCAGGCTTTGAAACTTAACTGGTTCCATTGCCTTTATTCTCTTGCTCGAGGGCCACACGGCCAGCAGCCATCCAGCTGGGAGGGAGTGAAATGTCCGGCCCAACACCATCGGGCCCCTATCCTAAGAAAAGCGTCCTCCCTCCAGTCCCTTCCCCACACCATTCCTTCTCCTTTCGGGTCATGTCTTCTTAGCTGACCGCTTTGAGGCAGGGCACCGTATATTAAAAGTATTGGAAGTACCGTGCGTGTAAATTACAGCACTATATAAATAAAGCTTAATAACACATAATAAAAATAATAATAATGTCTTAACTGTTTGTCTCGGGACTCCCAGGACAGTTGGACCCAAAAACTTTGGGCACACACGCACACAGCCACTCACGTGTTCGTCTGTGCAGTCTCACCGGCACGACTGAGTTCATAACCGTTGTTAGCACATTTGTGGAACTGCGTTGCCACCCGCTGGAAGCTTTGCACCGAATGCCATCAAAGCAAGTGCTATGAAGCTTTGTGCCGCTGGGGAAATCTTGCGCCATTTCCCAGAAGCAGAAAGAAGCCAACCTGCTGAGATCTCTCAAGGATGTTTTCCTTCTAGTTACTTTATAAAATGTCGTTTCACTGACCAAAGTCGTCACATACACATAGTACTATCAACCCACACTGAAAAAGAGGACTCCACCCTCTAACATGTTCCAGTTCAGGCGCTTTGTAACAGCCTCTTCCTGCTGTGTAACTCTGTCCAAGTCCCCTGTGCAGTGTGACTTTGCACTTTCAGCTATGATGATGTCACATCCTGTGCTCAGCTGTTTCCAAAATGTTGATATCATGTTCCCTGTTTTTGCCCAAAACGAACCATCCCCTTTGTCCCACATCTGAACATTTTGCCTTAGCTCCATTCCTAACAACCTCTCTTTAACTCATTGAATTATCTTTGATATTATCAAAACTTACTTACGTCTTAATTATTATTTATTCATATATTCATCTCTCCCCCCCCCCTTACTATAACATTACATATCCAATTCTCTAAAAACTTGTTGGTCCCTCATTGTCCTCATCTATTATACCACTTTTCTACTCCCTATATTTGTTTACAGATATATATTGTGACCAAATTCTGATATTTCTCCATATGACTAATTTCTAACAAACACCATTCAATTGGTCTCTCCACACACCTTCCTATTCTTTAGCAAATTTAACAACAGTTGGCTACTGTCACTGGGGACATTTTTCAAATAACCTTGTCTCCTATACATTACAACATGGATGTTTAATTATTCCTTTTTTTTTTATTTTTTTGTTTTTCATTTTTCTTCTTCTTGTTCTATTTTCTTACCAATGTACCCTTTGCGAAAGGATGAACTTACCAAGAATTACTGCAATCGAGCCAAAACTTTTTTTGGAATGCCTGGAAGTCCATTTTGTATTTAAAAGCACATCGTGGATGTTAATAGGAAGGGTGGCAACCTATTTTAAAGGAGAATTGGCCACTTCAGATGACTGTTAATTTGGGACAGATATATTCACCCTCTTTAACACATTCTGTTCCTCATCCAGGAACCTAATTTTTTGGGCCAGTTTTATGAGTCCATCCATTGTTTTTGTACATTTATTTTCTAAGTACCAACATGTGGCTTTGGCTGTCTTGTATGAATAAGTGTTGGGGGACAGGGGGGTGGTGCATAGAGCAAAGGTATGTGGGACTTACGGATAAAAAGAGGACAGATCATACACAATTGATAAGGTGTATAAGTATTATCCATGTACCATGTAATTTGGTTTATCATTATCAGAATACTTATCAGCACATAGGATAAACACACTTTGCACCTCTTCTATTAAACATGTCTATCCAAGAGATCCCAATCGTATATGGAAGCGACTACCTTCTTACTCTATCCATTATTATTATTTTTTTAACCCTTCCTCCTTAGAACTTCAGTTAATGCCAGATACATGATCATTTAGGAAAGGCTTGAAAACATACTTTCCAATGCACCAAAAAGCTCAGAAAAGTCTATGAAAACATTTTTATGTGAAATTGCAGATTTATAAGCCATTTAAGTTCAAGACATTATATTGTTTTTTTTATTGAGTCTTGATGGTATGAATGGATGCATTCTGTTTCCTCAGTGTGCCTTCATGGACTTATACGACTTTTAAACCGTCTGGACCAGTTTTAACGCAGACAAAAGGATGGTTTAAAAGAGGGAACTTTATTAGTTCAAGTTGCAGCAGAATTGCATTTTTCTTAATAGAGAGCAGAAATTGACAAAAGTCTAATTTCCCTTTGCTCAATACCATGCATGGCAAAGCAAATTATGTTGTGCTGTTGCACTATTGGAAGCGAACTAGCTCATTGTGCATTACTGTTTACTCTTTTGTTACTATTGTATCAGGTCTTAGGATCGAGGGATGATGCCGAAAACTTGGGCCCATGCACGTAGCCAAGCAGAATTTTTCCACCTATAATAGCATGTTTGTTGTACAGCCCACCTGCATTTTGTCCATCCTGCTTTACTTGCCTTTTGCATTCTACCATTGTGAAGGGACATCCCCTTTCCCTTATCGTGATCGTGCATCCCAATCTGTTTCTTTTTCCATATGGATTGCCATGCACTAAGCGCTCCTGCTGCTGTTTTTGCTTCCAGACAATCATATGAGTGATTGAGCCATGATTTGTCCTCCCCTCTCCCCCTTTCTTATCCCAATCAGGCTCTTTTCCTTTCCTTTATATTTCTTTTCTATTCTTTTTATCACAGTTCCCTATAACTGAGTGGCAATTGACATAACAAAAACAACAAACCACTGCAAATGCCGCTGGGTAGGGCTATGGCAAGACGGTGGGATGGGGATATGGATTCTGAGAGGAAAAGAGGGCATGGGACAACAGATTGCAAAGTAGTGCTTTCGTACTATTGAAGAGAAGTAGCCAATTGAAGTTCTCAAACCTGAATGTTCCATTCTTTTTAAAAACATGATTGCCCAGTGGCAATAGCACGACTTGATGATACCATCCTTAGAATCATTGTGAGTGGACGGGGTTCTACAGGCCATCAGGTTCCGTCTACTGCTGAACCTGACCATCCTACTACAATTCAAATCCAAAATCTATGGTCCTTGTAACTCATGCCATTAATTGGCCCAACTCTCTCGGTACTAGCAGAGAATAGGCTTTCCCTCTCCTTCTGTGCCCCTTTCTGGTATTTTAACGAGCCGATCATTCCATTCTCCCAGTTCTTCTACCAAGCTGACATGCCACTCCTTCAACCCTTCAACCCGTGTTCTCCTTACTCTTCTCATCTTCATTGCCTTCTCTGACCTTGTTCAAAAATAACTTGGCTTATTCCTTCTTACAACGATATAAAAGTATATTGACAAATCTTATCAAAATACTTACTAGTAGCTTCACAGCCCCAAAAATGTTCCTGTCCAAAATACATAGAAAATGCCCATTATTGATTAAGGAAGTAATTGTACTTAGGTAATTACAGTAGCCCTCGGGTGACGAAATTAATTGTTCCGCCGCTCAGTCGTAAACCCGAGTAATTTCGCACCCGCAAAGGTAGCGGCTAGCGCTGGAAAGCACTCGCCGCCGCTTTGGGTTTGAAAATTTCGCGCCGAAAAAAAAATTCGTAACCAAAAAAAACCTGTAACACGAACAGTTTTTTCCTATCTCTTTTTTCATATTCCAGGACATTCGTAACTCGATCAATCGTATCCCGGGGTACCACGTACTCGACTATAAGTTGACTTCATGTAACAAGTCGCCGGGGCAGTGGGGAAGAAAAGGATTTTGAAAATGACCCATGGATAAGTCACGGGTTAAATGTAGGGGCATGAAATAAAGGATTTTCAAGCATTTAAAGCAAAAGGGAAAATGATGCCAAAAAAAAAAAACTTACCAAAAAGGCATTAAAACTGTTTTGCTCACCACTAAAAGGTTGGGGTGGATGTGAGAGCCAGAGTGGGTTACTAATGCTTCCTGCCAAAAATTATTATTCTTGCCTTCCCCCAGAGGTGATTACTTTTTATATCAGAATTAAAGTATCAGTACTCTATTTGGCCATACAAGTAGCTATGTACTTGGAATTTCTTACTCCCCACAACATAACACATCACAGATACACAAAAATCCACGGACTGCAGGGCCCGGACAGAACAGCATAAGACTGTACAAAAAGTTTTTGAGAAGTCCACTGTGAGGACAAGAGAAAGCAGTTCCTTTTTCTTGTCTTCGGTTAGTTTCTAATACCATTTTAAATTAAACTGGCAATCAGGTGGGTATTCTATCTGGAAACAATCCGAAATCCAAAAATAATCAAAAACCAAATTGTCCCTTGGTTTGGCTAATATAGTATATCTATGGTTTCTAGTTCCGTATACTCACAATTTCTTTCATGCACAAAGTTATTTCAACTGTCGGGTATCAATTACCTTCCGTCTATGCGTATAAGGTATGTATTAAACATACATAATTAACTCTCTGTTTCGACTTCTGTATATGCAAATATTCCAAACTTGGAAAAAATTCTCAACTCTCACACACTTTTGGGTCAAGCATTTTGGAATGAGGGGTACTCAACTGTATTCTTTCACCAAAATGTATTGCATTTCCATTTAGAACAACTAAAAGTTTTGGTTTCTCTGGCTGGAGATGTTTGGTTAAATTTCGTATCTTTTCCAAAGGGAATTTTACACAATTCTGAGTAAGTACTACTAAGATCTATGGGACTTCTTAGCTAAGTATGTATAGCATTGAATCCACACCCAAGACCTTTGAGTGTATTGTTTGATTGTTCTGTTGGTTGCTTCTTTTGCAAGAATTTACAACATTGGAAATGAGGTATTAATTTTTCAGGGGACCGGGTTAGTCACGTCCTGATGAACTCCTATACTTCAAATATTTACTATTATCGTATTACCCCCAAACAGGAGATCAATGCTGTGAGTGCTTACATTGTTTTAGTAATCATGGTGGGATACAGGGCCCACCCAATTTTGGGCAGGCTTGCATCCGTCCCTTTGCAACCACCCTTGGGCCAGGCATCCCAGCGGCAGCCCAAATGTCCCAACCGGGCTTTTCGGACCAGGGAGGAGCAGCAAAATGCCACTCCTTCCCGTGGTCGCGGAAAAAGGGGTGTCCTTGGGGCTTCATTGACCAGGAACCCTGGCAGCACAGCCAGGGGAGTTCCCCCGCGCCATCCGTAGCAAATTCTAGTTGCTACGGAACGAGGCGCCCTCGGGAAGAGCTCTTCCGGCGCTGGTTGAAAGGGCACCACAAGCCCCCTGCAGAAGCACCAGGACTGTGACGGGGGCCTATGCTGCGCTGTTGGACGCAACGCAGCTGTTCATCAAATGGTGGCACCCATGTAGAACAGGGCACCGCCATTTTGACATCCTGGCGACGTACTAGGGTTAGGGGGATCTAAAAAGGCCGCTCCTGGCAACCCTAGCATGCCAGGACATACGACAAGGGCCCCAATTTTTTTTTTTTTCTGTAAGGGCAATAGCTCCTATTTACAAAATATAGTTTCGTATTGTTACAGGATCACTGGAACAAAGGCTGTGTTCTGTATCATAAATCTTTTCTGAGCACAATAACTACACCATGACAATATCTTACTAAAAAACTTAAATTGAATCATGAGCACAGTGTGAAACCTGAATCTATGTAAAACAGATGTAAAGTAATTCTTTAGATTTTTTAAAAGTCACTTTTCTCTTTGCAACATTACTTGAATACCATGGATTTTGTGAAGTCAAGAAACATAATTCATGCACACATTCTTACATTTTTGTTACAGTACTTCCATACACATTGGTGTGGAGACACTGGTCTATGTGATCTCCTGCTTTCCAATTACATAAAGGACCATCAGTGTATGTTGAAGTCGCGACAGTTGCCAGAATGGCCCAAAATGCATGTCTTAAGGTAATTAAACAATTTTAAAGGGCTGACTAAATTGAATAAGGGACAGGTTGCGGAAATTGCAATTGCTTCCTCAGGAGACGAGAAGCTCACTTAATGCATAAATTATTCATGTGAAATATTTTAGCTCTAGCACCCATCTCAGCTCATTTCGTCTTGGCATCTCGCTAAGCTGCTAACAGGTACAATTAGGGCCAGAGAGAGGGGTGATTAATGTTCCTGTGGAACACAAAATCATCCTTGGCATCTTCAGGTCTGCGCTGGTAAGCTCATATACTTAAAAATGCTGAAAGACAAGAGATATGTGCTAATCTTATCCAAACCAGGACATCAAATGAAAATTGTACAAAATTTTTGACAGCAATGTGAAATATGTTCAGTTAAGAAGACGCTTCAAATACATTTGCATACTACCCTTTTTTTAAGGTCGCCAAGCTTTAATTTTGCCACTATAAAAATAAAATTTAATTAAAAATTGTCCGCCATCATTGTTTCGCCAAAGCAAAAAATGGAAATCTATACCTAAGAAAGATCTGTTTTATGCATCCCTTTTGATGCAAACAGCCAATGACATAAGGATCTTTAAAAATCTGGACTTCACAGCACTCGATGGGAGGTCGCCCCTTAAGTATTCCATCTCTGGTTTTCCCCCCTTGCCTTTGGTCTGCCTTACACGAGTAACTTCTTGGAAGTCTTTTTTTCCTTTGCAAGTAAAGACAACTTCCGTTGCAGGACTTGTAGACCCAATTTTCCTCCCCCCACCCCCGCTTTTTTTTTTATTTTTTTGGCAAGTAACGAATCTCATTAAAGTGAGAAAACTTTGAAAAGGTTCAGAAATCTTAACAGGACAAGCAAACCAAGTACTTTGACTGTTCAGATAGCATAAGGCTCTACTGAGATATCTTTATGCATAATAGGAAGGGACAAAAATATGAAAAGGTAAACCATTGCAACTTGCCTCCCAGGCAGAATTTGTCCCAACAGATCGGAGAACATATTTTTATATCATTCTCACACATGGGGAACATGACGCATCCAAGCCTACACTCACATTTATTATAGGATGTGTAATGTAAAATAAGCAGTTCTCAGAACTCATTTATCACAAATAACACTAATGTTTGAATTTCAATGTCCTGGAGAGTGTCCTTCTGTATTCTGACAATGACTTGCTTGACAAGGACAGGGGAGGTGGCTGCGGATTTGAAGCCATTGCCTAATTCTCCAGGAATGCCAGATTCTGGAGTGGTCTATGCCAGACAATTAGCACAGCATACAATATTCTGTCTATATTCAGGTAAACTTAATGCAGAATACAAATTACAGTTTCACAATGACAAAAAACATGCAGCATATGTAAATGATAAGAATTCTCCCACAACAAAAAACAGCCGGATAAAAAACAAAAAAGCATTGACACGTGTACTCGACCAGTATTGAGTCCATGAAAAACAATAAATCAGCTGAGATTTCCGCTGTAAAAGAAACACTATCCGACAACAAGGGCCTCCTAACATGTTGAAGAGGGCCTTTTACTTCTAGAGATGAGAGAGATCAGCATTTTCTGTTTTGTTGAATGAAATTGGAGAAGAATATGGATCTTTGGGGTCACCAATTTCAGCCCTCTTCTTCCATTATTTAGTTGTCACCACTTCCTTCATGATCAAGCAGAATTTATAAAGAAATATAGGAATATGGCAGAGAGACACATATCATTCTGATGAGTTGGCTGGGCTTCACCCACCCACTTTCACGCTTGTCCACTGTCATATGGTGTGCACATTTGAAAAACAGATGCATACAAAAACACTCTTTTTGTTTCTTGTGGTGGAAAAGTGGATATAGATTGAATGAATTCAAGTATTGATAAACTTTATTTTGATTCGAAGGTCTACATAATTTGATTTCATTCCTTTGCTAACTTAATTTTGTCCGTGCGGGGATATCTTTTCAGGGCCCCACAATTGTATTATAAAAGCCCATAAAAAGTTACATACGCACAAACAACAACCACAACAAAAAGCAACACATCCACATTGATTTAAAACTTCCATCTATGTCCTGTCTTTCCCATTTTATACTGGGTTAAAACAAACCCACCTGGACAAACCACACCTGGTATAACACGTAGTTCTGATTTTGACCAACCGCTGAAGGAGAAAATAGTCTGGAATGAAGAAAATGAAGAAAAACGTTTGTACAAATCACCAAAACAAACTCCGAAGAAAACAGAACAAAATTGAGGACTTTCTGGGCTTGTTAATCGCTGGGGAAACTTAAATGCGCCTTAATGAATTTTGAAATGATTTAACTGTCATGGCTCACTGTATGGAATTCTGGGCTTTGTGGAAATATTTAATGTCTCTTGAGAGATACTTTACTGCCAGAGCAACTATATAACCCCAGCGTTC
Source organism: Sceloporus undulatus (assembly GCF_019175285.1). Lineage (NCBI taxonomy): Eukaryota > Metazoa > Chordata > Lepidosauria > Squamata > Phrynosomatidae > Sceloporus > Sceloporus undulatus. The sequence continues at coordinate 7,073,452 of NW_024802934.1, forward strand.
TGTAGGCTGGCAAAACATGACAGTTAAAAGTGGCATCAAACAGCCTATTTTTGCCTTGTGGCGGCCTCCTGGAGTACCCAATAGGACACAAACACGGGTCCAGATTTTGAAACAGAGAGACATATTCTGACACAAATGAAAGTAAGAAAAATTGTGGTTGGAACATGCACTTTGTTGCTGTACCTGTCCCCTATGAAAATGTACCCTGTTACACTTGTGGCAGTTAATAAACATATAGATTGAATCAGTCTTTCTTGAGCTGTAAAACTTTCAGAAAAATAAATAGGTTATCCTTTGCATTCTAACTCCCCTATGGAGGCACGTACGCATGAGTTTCATCACGCGTTTAATGTTGTGGAGCACATTCTTTTCGCTTTGTGTCTGAGAAGCAAGACATTTTGTTCTTTATTTCTACGTGTCCTTCAATGAGCTTGCCTTTGTTTGTCATGAACAAAACTGTTATTGCCGTTCCAATACACCGCCAAGTTGGGCCTCGCATACACTGTGGCCCATCCCAATACATCCTGTTCTGAATGGTAATAAATACTGCCATTTCCAAGTAATGAAAAGGACGTTAATAAGGCAACCCAGTGCCTAGAAAGATGGTGTCTGAAGCCTAATGCATATGGTAAGAAGAAACCCAGGACTCACATTATTCACTTTTTAAATATTCTTGCAGGGTCGATAAAACTGTTGTGTGTCTTTAAGCCCGGCATTTCCTTACAGGGTTTCCCCCAACTCTGACCAAAATACATTGAAACTTTGATGGGAGAGGAGCGGAAATGAGAAGGAGTTAATTTTAAACAACAATCAAATGCATGTCATGAGCCTCAAGGACAAAAGATGAGACGGACCAAGGACAACCAATTGGCAGATATATTGCTGTGCCTTATTTAAATTTCTACTTTTGGATACTCAATGCGCAGCCTAATTGCTCGCAGGGGATGGACAGATCTATAATTTGGAAGAACTTAGATTGCCGCTACAAATTATTATGAAGCGTACTTCTGAAGAAGATGTGTATATTTCCCCCAGACGCTGGAGAAGAATACTCTGAAATTGGTCCCTAGATTATTAATTCCATTAATACATTTGGCACACATGGATCAGGTTGACTTTCTGTTTTTGTATAGTTCATTATCAAATAAGACAGTGAAAGCCTTAGGACATTCTGCTACCTGGGACAGACAGTTGCAGGGTCCTTTAAAACTCCAGTAATAACAGACTATGATTAACTTTAATTGTTATGGCATCCTGGTTTTCTAGTTTGGTAAAGCACTCGATCATGAAAATATGCTCCCTCAAAGAGATGGAGTACAACACAGGCCTCCTCTAAGAAGAACATCTGTACTTAGGACAAGAGGCTTTGTAGAAGAGAATATGTCGGACAGAATGGTCCCATTGGCAGAGAAGCGTCAGGGCAAGATTGATCCTTTCCCCTGTCTGTTCAATTGTATGCAGGAATAATCATACAAAGGGCCGAATTGGACACGCAAAATGAAGGGTTAAGATAAGGAGGAGGAGGAATATCAACAATCTAAGCTATGCAGATGACACCATATACTCGCAGAAAACATCAAAGACCTGGGACAATTACTGAGAAAGATTCAAAGGAGAGCGGTGAAAGGCAAGCTTTCTGCTGAACCTGAAAGAAAACAAAATAATGCATACACTATTCAGCCCAGATAGGAGTAAAACTCTGACTCGCAAAAAGAAGTCCCATACCTGGGTCAAAACTTGATCCAAAATGGGTATGTCGTCAACAGATCAGCACAAGTCTGGGAAGGAGAGGGCAGCTAGGCCGGAACTAGACAAGAGCCTAACATGTTACACTGAGCATATGAAAGTTAGAATCATAACAGCCACTTTTTTTTATATCAGGTAGGCTGCAAGCGTGGACAGTGAGGAAAGGAGGTCAGAGGAAATCAATTCATTTGAGATGTGTGTGGAGAAGAGTGTTGATGATACCTCAGGACAGCCAAGAAGACCAAAGAACATGGGTCCTAGACCCGATCAACCTGACGTCCGCTGGAAGCACGGAGATAAGCTGAGGTATCATACTGGGGCCAATCCTGAAAAGGCAGAGCGTATTGGGGGTGGGCTGGGGGCAATGTTTCGGAAAGGTGACGGGATGTAGAAGCGAGGAAGACTGCATGCTAGATGGATGAATTCATTAAGGATTGTCACAAGCTGAATTTGCAAGTGACCAAAAAAACAGAACAGTGTGGGATATTAATTCTTGGAGACAGATGTCTCTCCAAGGGTGTGACCATTGATTTAGGATTCCACCTCAAAGACAGTTAACAGCACACAAGAACTCTCTGGCTGAAATTTATATCTAGGATACGACCTAGGCAAATACAGTTGGAATCATAGTCCTATAAATTGTGTTGTAATGTGAAAACGAGCAATACCTGGTTTATTACCCCCTTAATATTAGGGTTGCCATAATTGTCACTCAAACCCAGGACACAAAATGTAGGACAAATCTAGACCAAACTGTAGGACAACATCTCGACCAAAGGTAGGACAACTGAGGACAAAATCAGCCCCAAAATCTATGACATTAACGGAAAAAAATGGCGGACCTTTAACCTGTCCTACTTTGGTGAGTTTTGTCCTGCAGTTGTCCTACAGTTTGGTAGATTTTGTCCTACATTTTGTCCCGGGTTTAGTGGACAACTGGCAACCTATCCATATGCATCCCAGTCAAGTGCCATGTCACTCAAAATCGCTGCATTATGTTCGCACAATGAGTAAAACGTCCACAATCACTGTCACTTTCCTGATAGGAAAACAGTTTATAAACTGAACAGTACTTTGTTCTACTGTATCACTCTAATCACGGATTAGGCTGATCCTGAATAACAGTCTGAAAAACGTTACTGTTTTGGATTAAAGCAACAGAATAATTAAGAAATCATGGAAAGTAGATGTTGGTAGTAGTGTGTTTTCATGCAAATTGACAACCAATCTTAAAATCTAAGCTCAAGACTCAATTTTGAACTCAAATCATAAAAGTTATTCATGTCATGGCGTCTTCTTGATAATTTCTGCCTGGTTCAGGAATGTTAAAACCGATAGAAGCCGTGCCGGAAAAGTGGCAAGTGGGCACAGGACCACACATTAGTGCCTGCCAGAATTATCAGTATGCCTTTGCGGTAGTTATGAGGTAACAGCCTCAAAACAAGAAAAGAGGAGGAGGACGAGTGAGGAGAAAAAGTGAGACCTATTTTATTTAGCCTAACGGTTAATATTCGGGGCCCGCTACATGCTAACAACAAGAACCACAACAATAAGTAGTTATTGATAACACCTTTTTCACCACATCCAACTACTATTATCTATACATCGAGGGGGAAAGCAGGTACATACATGGACCTGTGAAGGTTCAGATCTGAGGCGTGCGGTGAGGGAAACAAATTGGGCTTGGTACGAGCGAGAAAAGGTGATGGGCATCTCTAAGCTCTCACTCACAGGACAACACCTCAGGGCCGATGCAACTGGAACCGTAGAAGTTGATCTGTTTAGACAAGAATAAAAGGGTGTTCGTTTTAAAAAACACAACTAAAAATTACACTTCCTGTGATCTTTCCCCAAAATTCCCTTTCAAGTCTTTGGGGAGAGAACGTGACTTTGGCTCCGAAACTACCACATCTGCTGAGCTTTGTGTGAAATGTTCCATGTTGTACAATCATTACATTTGTTGTGTTTCTGTTGTTGTTTTGGTGCTTCACGTCATTTTGGACATATGCAAACCCAACGGGCCCAACCTACCACAGGAGGTTATTCACACTGGCAAACAAAGACACGAGCATAGCATGAGATATACTGCCTAAATAAATGCATCTATATGAAAACTCCATATGGGAATAATCGAAATTGTTAGAGAAAGAAGCCTTGTCCCCAAAATCTCCATCTTATATTGTCGGAAGTAGGTGGCTCTGAAGAAAAAAACCCAAGTAAGAGGCATAAAGGTGAATCTTCTCCCACATTGAGTTAACTGAGGGAAAGAAGAGTTTGTGCGTATTTATATGCTCCATCCAAGCGACTTATTAAATCTAGCAGATTCCTGCCAGCTCTGTGGAGTTCGTTTATGCCTTGGCTTATGATCGTTGAAGCTAGGTGATCTCTGAAATATGGAAAATGGTGAGGCAGGAACCGATTGCATCTATATGTCCCCTCCCAAAAGAGCCCCTCTGTTTACAGGCTGCTGGCAGGATGCATGTATTGGGAAAGGACACTAGAAACGGATGGCCAGACAGACTTGGAGAGAGCCCACTCAAACCTCCACCCATGCTACAGTATGGTAACCAGACCTACTCACCAACAAGGATTTTCACTTTTTGGCGTGGATCTGCCCTTTTCACTCATTGCCCCTTACATTTGTGGAACTTTCTTCCTGCACAGCATGGTCCTTCCTTTGTTAACCCGCTTCAACAGCTTGAAATTGAGACAATTCCTGTTTGGAGACGCATTTTAGGCCTAATATGATTGTTAGGCTTGCTGTTTAACCTGTGTTGTTATTTTAGCTCCTCATTTAAATATATATGATTGATTGAAATTTTATATCTATACCGCCATTCCTGCGATTCATGGCGTTGGTTTACAAATCATAGTAAAAACTACATTCGGACAAGTTAACAGATTATCAATAAGAATTAACAGCCAAAAAATTCACTATATAAAACCATACACTAAAATCATCTAAAATCTGTTGTTAATCCAATACAATAATGAATACAGTCACAACACTACGACTACACATACAAAGGAGCGAAAGAAAAAACACTCCGGGACATGTTGGGGGGGCAGCGCTTGACCCAAAATAAGTAGGTCTAGGGTTTTTTTCTTGAATGACTCCAGGGAGTGGCGTTAAGGTAGCTCCTCCGGGAGAGCGTTCCAAAGCTGAGGTGGCACCAGCAGGAGGAAAAGGCCCTTTGCACAGTCACTGCGTATCTCGTCTTGGTTAACACTCGAAGTTTTTCCATACCTGGACCTGAGAGTGCGGGGGGATTTCTATGGAGAGAGGCGGCTCCTACACGTACTTCTGGCCCAAGCCATTTAGGGCTTAAGGTAACAACCAACACCTTGTATCGGGCCTGGAAGGGATTGGTCGCCAATGCAGATTTTCGATATAGGGTTATATGGCTGGCCCTGAAGCTACCAGTGACCAGGCATAAGTGACCCAGCCTAGCGGCCATATTTGACAACTGTAGCTTCCGAGTTTGGTACAGGGTTGCCCAATATAGAAGGCATTACGACAAGAAATCGAGTCGAGAGGTTTAACCAGGCGTGTCACCACTGTTCAAGGTCCCCCCGGTCCAGGTATGGGGATTGAACTGTGCGTATCAGCCGAATTGATAGCAGGCACCCTGACTGTCGCATATCCACCTGCCGCGTCAAGAAGCACCCCCAAGCTGAGAACGTGTCCTCACGGGGAGCGTGACCCCGTTCACGGACCGGTGGGACAAAATTCCTTCCAGGACCGGGGAGCCTATCACACGCACTTCGTTTCTCTTGAATCAGGCTGAGTCTGTTCCCTTCATCCAGCCCCTTACCGACTCCCGGACAGGATTGAGCGGAAGAGATGCTCCATCCCTAGTCACTGATCGTCGGAGACACAGGCGAAGGACTATTTAGGTGTATCCGGTTACTGATACACACCGCGCCCCGGCTCGGCCTGATCTCTCCAGCGGCTTCAAGTAAATGTTAAATTCGCATTTAGGGGACAAATGCTCCTGAGGTGGACCCCCGGATGTAAGGGGCCCCTCTTGTTGGAGCGACCGTCCCCAGCTCCACCATCTGACTCTATCCGCGGGTAGGGGTAGGAACAGAACCACGCAAAAGCAGTTCCCCCCAATACCCAACTCTCCCAGGCGATCCGAGGTACCATGGTCAATGGTATCGAAGGCCGCAGAGATGTCCAAGAGCCCTAAACAGGGACACGTTACCCCTGTCCATGCCCAGGGACGGCGACATCGACTAAGGGCGAACCTGACCGTCTCAACCCCCATAGCCCGCCTGGACGCCGGTTTGGCAATGGTTCAGATTAATCGTATCCTCCAAGACCCTCTGTCGCTGGGGAGGCCACCGCTCTCTCATTCACCTTCCCTAACAATGGCTAGCCGGATACAGGCGATAATTGTTTCGGAATAGTAGGGGGTCAAGGGAGGGCTTCTTTAGTAAAGTTTTACGATGGCCGTTTTAAGATTCGATGGAAAAAAGGCCCTTCCTGAAGGAATGCATTAACAATACGACCACAAATTTCTGTGTCGCCATTCCCCTTGAACTGCCAGCCATGAAGGACAGGGATCGAGCGAGCAGGTCATCTTCCTACTAACGCCTACTGAGATCCTGTCCCCATCCTCGGTACTAACCGAGTCAACTGATCCAGTAAAACTGAGTCACGGAAGGCTTCCTGGACACCTCTACTTTCAATTCTTGAACCAATAACAGCGTCAAAAATCAGCTCTAGCTGAGAGATTTTATCCGCGAAGAGAATTACGAAGTTGTTTCACTCGTACAGGCAGCCTTTTAGATGGCTCCAATAATGGGTTCCGGTGGGGAGCCATTAAATGAGCTCTCACAACCCTGAACGCTCTGCTGGACGCGACTCCTGCGGACACCAATACGGTTGCAGCATAGAACGACTTCTTCGCTGCACCTATGCCACTCCGTAGGCCTTCAATCGGAGCCTCTAGGCGTGTCTGTCGGCTAAGTCCTGATTGTCCGCCATTTGCGCTCTAGTTGTTGCACAGCCGTCCTTGCCCTTGAGATCTTCCGTTATACCAGGGCTTTTATTGGAAGCCAGGCGGAAATGACACTTGGTGAGCGATTACTGTGTAAGCCTGGAAGAGATTAGAATCCAGGTGTTAGTCAGGGCATCAACCGAATCGCCGTCAGCTCCAACCAAATAGCCCTCTAAGGTTCCTTGGAACCTTTGGGTTCCATCAAACTTGGCGGGTGTAAACCATTTAATAGGTCCGCCACCCCCGGGGGGGGGATCTGGGACAGTAGCCTTTGATACTAGCCTTCAACCAGGGAATGCTCCGTCCATGGACAGGGCACGATATCTTGGTTTCTTGCCCGTAGGACTCCGTGCCCATACAGAAGACAAACATCGAGTGTATACCTGCAGATGTGTGGGCCCTGTTGCCCCAACTTGGGACAGGCCCAGGCATCATGGTAGCCATTGAAACTCCTGAGCCGCCCCCAGTTGGAAGTGACCTGCCGCGAAGGGGCGATGTTGAGGTCCCCAGGACAAGGAAGCCTGGGGGACTCCAGCACCCAGCTCCGACACCCGTGAGTCAGATCGGCCCGGGAGTCTGTTAGCGCACGGGGTGGCTGTAGACCAACCGAATCCCTAACTGTCCTTGGCCTTCAGGGCCAGGTATAAAACACCGATATAGTCTGTCCGGCGGACATGGTGATGGTCAAGGGAAGGGTTGTGTTCTATAGATCAAGGCAACTCCCCCCCATGCCCACTTATCCTGTATCTGGTCCTTCACTGAGTCCCCGGCGGAAGGGCCTGTGCCCACCCGTTCGCTCTTCAGGCCCAAGCCAGGGATCTCAGTAATGCCAGCCAGGTTGCAGTTTCTTATCTCCACAAGGTCATGTATTATGTGGGACCTTGTCTTAACCGACCTGGCATTGCACAGGAGCAGAGACGGGTTTGTGTTGTCCCGTTGCGACTGACCCCCAGACCATCTTTGGCTAGGAGAGTGGATGTACGGTGGATAGATATAAAAATTGATCCTGCTGGCTTACGTTTACTATTTCCAATCTCCTCCGCTAATTTCCCCTCTGCCCACCACTACTACTCAATGGGGCCCCCATAACACACGCCGCACCTCCCTCTCCCTCACCAGAACCAATTACAAACATGTCCAAAAAAATCTTCCTGAAAATCCTCGATACCACACCCTTCTCCTCAATTCCCTCCTCTGAGAATCCGCCAACAGCGGCAACAAGGACCAACTGTCATTGGCACTCTCCCTGTGGTATTTCATGGGAGTGAGTGGCGTCCCTCTTCAGGAAAAACCAGTGAGCCCAGGTTAAAAAAGCCGCTCCACTGCCCCTCCCTTGGAAAAACGCAGCTACGGCAGCCAAGCAAGGCAGAGTCCTCTGGGCCCGCTCATGACCAGGTGGGGTTAGGTGTGGCGGGCGGCAGCGATCTTCTGCAGGGGAGCTGGCCGAGCCTGTTTGTAGAGGACCGATCTCACCAGCACTCCCACTTGGAAAAAAGCGCTCGGCGGCCAGGAGAGTTCCTCTAGGGACGCTCGCCAAGGTGGTAGGTGCGGGGGCGGCGGCGCCCATAGTTATCTCCACGTTCTTTGCAGAAGTATCCATTGGGAGGGATCTTATTTCATTTGATTTTAATTGATTGTATTACAGCACTGTGTAACCCACAGCGCTTTATACATAAATCTACTAAATTAATAAACAATAACATGGGTAGTGCTTTTTCGGAAGGCATACACCTTTCAAAAATTGTAATTCTCTACCACCATTTTAGTATGCACAGTGTGATTCAAGAAGTGCTTTTCTTAAGTGGTCAGGGCGGACTTTTACCCTTTAGTCCACAAGAAGAAAACACGTAACTTCTCACATAGCCCACTGTGAAAGCTATTTGCACGAAACTTTGCAGACAAAATCACTCAGATCACTTGATGGAATGCTTAGTTGAGGGCCAGATTCCAGTGGGTGTTCTCTTGACACAAATGTTCCAATGTGTGCAGCCTGGGCGTGGACAGGAACTTTGGAGACAATAAGAGAGCAGGGGTGGCTGACTCTTTTTAGCGGGGGCCGGGTTGCTGTCCCTCAAACAATGGGGGCCGAAGCCAAAAAACTAAATAATATATATTTTTAAAATTAACTTAAATAAATAAACTGGGACAAACATGTTAGGACACCACATTTTCCATGGTGGCCATTTTTTTAAAAAAAATGGAGGACATGCAAAAAAAAAATTGCTGATTTCTTTTAAAAAAGTTAATATAAAATGATTGTTTCTGAGGCGGTCTATAGGACAATTTGCCCCCCTTGCCCCTGCGCGCGAGAGAGGCCAAAGGCGGGCACAGGTGCTTTCCCTGCATTAGAGTAACCAAGGAGTACTGGCTCCCTTGCCTTCGGGCTTCTTACGAAGCTACGGAAGAAATGGCCAAGAGGTAAGGGGAAGTGGTAAATGCCTCCTTGCTGCACCAAGGGACCACAAGTTTCATTCTGCCGAAAAGAGAATATGGTGAGGCTGGCATAAAAACCCCGTATTCCCCTGGATGCCCAACACCCAATTCTGAACAGTACAGTGGTGCCTCGGGTACGGAAACTAATCGTTTCGCCCTTTCCATTCGGAACGCGAAAAAAATTTCGTAAACCCGAAATACTTTCCGGTTAGCGCTGGAAGCCTATAGCATTTTTGAATTTCGCGCCGCAACTGCATTCGTTACACCCGAAACCATTTCGTAACCCGAAAACAGTTTTTGCCATCAACTTTTCGTATCCCGGGAATCGCGTACCCGCGCATTTTTATCCCGATCAGGTACCACTGTACAGCTAGCATCTAACATTCCAGTTTTGCGGGAAGGTTGTATACATGTATCAGTGGCGTTAAATGTGTATTTGTATTGTGGTCAGAATGAAGCTGGAGGCATTGTAAATGTCCTGTATCCAATTCGTGAGTTGCCAATATAGTTGTATTTAGGTGTAGTTCTTAGATAAACCGTATAAAGAAAGTGAAACACTTGTTTGCGTTTATAGCTCTAGGCTAAGTTGTAGGTGCGGGTGGAAGTTGTTCAAATTATGGTGGGACATGTACGTGATCTTATAAAATGTGTCACATGATAATATCCCTGACTCTCCCAAAAAGTGAATGAGAGCTAGACCATCCGGAAAGATCCACCCCCCACAAAATACCATAAGCCTATTTATTTGTCTTACGGTTACTAATACTACTACTGCTGCGATGCTACTACTAATAAATAATAATACACTTGTCTCGGATCGAAATGACCGGCGTTACGCAATTTCCTGGGATACGACAAAGTTTGATATGCAAAAAACTGTTTCGGGTTACGAATATATTTTCGCTGTTACGCACATTCATTCGGCTCGAAATTCAACACGATTGCAACGTGCAGTATATGCCTTTTCCAGGGCTAACGGAAAGCTAAGTGGGGCCTGAGTTCGGGCTTAGCTTTTGGCGCGAATTTTGAATTTTCTTAGCAGCAGTGCTTGGCTTGAGAAATCAAGCTATCATTCTGGATTGGCTAAGAAAGTGGGGGGTGGGCCTTGTTCAGAAACAAAAGCCAGCTTTCCATTGATTTCCCATCTGTTGTCCTTGCGGACGTATTGATGGAAGAGTTTCTTTTGACGCTCTAAACTCGTGGTTCCAGTCGAGGTTTGGACCTTTTTCTGGCTTCTGCCTTTGGACTTGTCTGGATTTCTGCCTTTGACTTACGTAAACTTCGGATTCATCAAGGACCTGCCATCAGGAATTTTCCTAAGTGTAGGGGATGGATTTTACCCTTCTTCTTGTTGGGCGTGAGAGTGAGCGGAGTTGTGACCATTTGCTTTGCTTGTGGGGTGGATGGGGTGCTTTGCTCATGGCTATGATGACGGCAGAGTGTGGTGGTGTGTGTCCATGGGGTTGATGTTCAGCTTTTGGGGTGTCTATGGGGTTTTGGCTGCATCAGGCTTTGCTAATGGCGTGAGGTTTTTCAAAACGTGGCGTGTGGGTTTTAAAATTTTGGCATTGGCTCCATTTGGGCCAGAGAGTATCAACATACGGGTTGGATTTCAGCTTGGGGGGTTTTGTTTTGGCCCCATGGGTTAGGGTTGCTGGTTTTGCTTTTTAGGTGTGTGAGGTTTTCAAAACTGTGGATATGGGTTTTACAATTTGCCATGGATCCATGTGGGCCATGAGAGTCTCACCATAGGTGTGGGCATGTTCAGTAGATGGGGGGTTTTGGCCTATGGGTAGGGTGCTGGTTTGCTTCTTCTTGGGTTGTGAGGTTTTCAATGTGGTAGAGTGTGGGTCTTTTAAAAGTTTCCATGGCTCCATGTTGGCCAGAGCGTTCTTCACCCATAGGGTTGGCATGTCAGGATTGGGGGGGGTTTTGGCACTATGGGTTAGGGGGTATGATGGTTTGCTTTCTTCCATGGTTGAGGTTTTTCCAATCGTGGAGTGTGGGTTTTAAAGTTCTTCCATGGTCCCGTGGGCAGAGAGTATCACCATACGGTGGCATGTCAGATTGGGGGTGTTTTGGCTCGGGTTAGGCTTTGGTTTGCTTTTCTTCAGGCTGTGATGTTTCAAACTGTCCGGCGTGTGGCGTTTTTAAAAGTTGGCATGGCTCATGCGGGCCAGAGAGTTCTCACCTAGTGGGACATGTCAGATTGGAGGGGTTGTGGCCTAATGGGTTAGTGTTATGGTTTGATCTTTCTTATGGCGTGAGGTTTTCAAAACTGTGGAGTGTGGGTTTTAAAAGTTTGCATGTTTCCCATTTGGGCCAGAGGAGTCTCACTCCTAGGTGGAATGTTCAGATTGGGGGGTTTTGGCATATGGGTTAGGGTGCTGGTTTGCTTTCTTTCATGGATTGTGAGGTTTTCAAATGTATGGAGTGTGGTTTTTAAAAGTTGCCCCTGGCTCCATGTGGGCCAGAGGTCTCACCCATACGGGTGGGCATGTGATTGGGGTTTTGGCCTATGGGTTAGGGTTTTCTGGTTTGCTTTTCTTCATGGCTGTGATGAGGTTTTTCAAAAATGTGTCGTGTGGTGTTTTAAATTTTTAAACGTTTGCCCATGGCTCAATGTGGGCAAGAGGGTTCCCCAACGGGAAGTAAGATTGGGGGGGTTTGGTTTTGGACTATGGGTTAGGGTTTGGTTGCTTTCTTCATGGCTGTGAGGTTTCACACTGTGGAGTGTGGGTTTTTTTTAAACGTTGCAATGGCCCTGTGGGCCAGAGAGTCTTCAACCCTAGGGTGGCATGTTCAGATTGGGGGGTTGGCCCTATGGGTTAGGGTGCTGTGCTGGTTTGCTTTCGTCCTGGACTGTGAGGTTTTCAAACTGTGGAGGTGTGGGTTTTAAAAGTGCAGGCTCATGGGGCCAGAGAGTCTCACCGTCGGGTGGCATGTTCAGATTGGGGGGTTTTGGGCCTATGGTTCAGTGTGCTAGTTTGCTTTCTTCTGTCTGTGAGGTTGTCAAACTTCGTGGAGTGTGGGTTTTAAAAGTTGCCATTGACTACATGTGGGCCAGAGAGTCTCACCATAGGGTGGCATGTTCAGATTGGGGGGTTTTTTTGGCCATGGGTTAGGGTGCTGGTTGCTTCTTTCATGGCTGTGAGGTTTTTTTCCAAAACTGTGGAGTGTGTGCTTTTAAAAGTTGGCCTTGGCTCCATGTGGCCCAGAGGTCTCCCCATAGGGTTGGCATTGGGCATGTTAGATTGGGGTGTTTTGGTTTTGGCCTATGGTTAGGGTGCTGTGTTTCTTTCTTTATGGGCTGTGAGGTTTTAAAAAACTGTGTAGTGTGGGTTTTATTAAAAGTTTGCAAGGCTACACGTGGGCCCGAGGGTCTCACATAGGGTGGCCTGTTCAGATTGGGGGGTTTTTGGCCTTATGGGTAGTTTGCTGTTTGCTTTCCTTCATGGCTGTGAGGTTTTCAAACTGTGGGTGTTGGTTTTTTTTAAAAGTTGCCCAGGCTCATGTGGGCCAGAGAGTTCACATAGGGGTGATGTTCAGATTGTTTTGGCCTATGGGTTAGGGTGCTGGTTTGCTTTCTTCATGGCTGTGAGGTTTTCAAACTGTGGAGTGTGGGTTTTAAAAGTTTGCCCATGGCTCCATGTGGGCCAGAGAGTCTCACCATACGGTGGCATGTTCAGATTGGGGGTTTTGGCCTATGGGTTAGGGTTCTGGTGTGCTTGGCTCATGGCTGTGATGATTTGAAAGTGTGGGCATCGATTTTTGCAAGTTTGGCCTTGATTTGATGTGGGCCAGACAGTGTGACCTTGGGGTTGCATTTTCAGATTTTGGGTTTC
>NW_024802934.1:7086491-7107217 GCF_019175285.1 Sceloporus undulatus
TGGCCTTTGGGTTTGTTTTCTGGGGTGCTTTGGCCATGGCTGTGATGATTTGAGAGTGTGGGGTGTGAGTTTTGCAAGTTTGGCCTTGATTTGATGTGGGCCAGACAGTGTGACCTTGGGGTTGCATTTTCAGTTTTTGTGTTTATGGCCTTTGGGTTTGTTTTCTGGGGTGCTTTGGCCATGGCTGTGATGATTTGAGAGTGTGGGGTGTGAGTTTTGCAAGTTTGGGCCAGAGAGTGTGACCATGGTGGTGGGGGTGGTTTCCAATTGTGGCTTTTGCTCAGTGCCTGTGCCTTTTGTCCTTTTTAGGCTTGAGCTATGGCTCCCAAGAAAGCCACAGATAAAAGTGGCGGTGAGAAAAAGAAGAGGGCTCCCTTGTCCTTGGAGGACAAGAAGGAAATCATCGCCAAGCACGAGAGGGGCGTGCGCTTGGTGGACATTGCCAAGGAGTATGGACGAAACCCTTCGACAATTGGCACTGTCCTCAAGCAGAAGGAGGCCATCAGAGCCGTTGTGGCTCCAGCGAAAGGCGTGACAACGATTGCCAAGCAGAGGACACCAAAGCACGAGGAGATGGAGAGCCTGCTGCTCCTCTGGATTAAGGAAAAGGAGCGAGTCGGGGACACTGTGACCACCTCGGTCATCTGTGAGAAGGCCACCACCATTTTCAAAGACCTGGCCAGCAAGGAGGCAGGCGAAGGAACTTCTTCCCAGGAGGAGCCAGCCACCCCGGAATTCAAAGCATCACGTGGCTGGTTTGAAAGGTTCAAGAGGAGGACCGGGATCCACTCTGTCGTCCGTCACGGCGAGGCGTCCAGCGCAGACCACCAGGCTGCCGAAGCATTTGTCATCGAGTTCAAGGCCATGGTGGAGGAGGAAGGCTACGTCCCGCAGCAAGTGTTCAATTGCGACGAGACGGGCCTCTTCTGGAAGAAGATGCCTCGCCGCACCTACATCACCCAGGAGGAGAGGAGATTGCCAGGCCACAAGCCTATGAAGGACCGCTTCACACTTGCGTTGTGTGCGAATGCCAGCGGGGAATGTAAGGTCAAGCCCCTGTTGGTGTACCACTCTGAAAATCCAAGGGCCTTCAAGGCACACAACATTCAGAAGGACAGGTTGCCAGTGATGTGGCGTTCCAATGGCTGCGCATGGGTCACACGCCTCCTTTTCGTGGAGTGGATCAACAGTGTCTTCGCCCCGACTGTGAAGCGGTACCTGGAGGAAGAGGATTTGCCCTTGAAGTGCCTCCTCCTCTTGGACAATGCTCCTGCGCACCCGCATGGCCTGGAGAAGGACATCCTTGCAGAGTTCTCCTTCATCAAGGTCCAGTTTCTGCTGCCCAACACGACCTCCCTCTTGCAACCCATGGACCAGCAGGTCATTGCCAACTTCAAGAAGATCTACACCAAGCACCTCTTCAAGAGGTGTTTTGATGTCACGGAGAGCACACAGCTGACCCTTCGAGAGTTCTGGAAGCAGCATTTTGATATCGTCGTGTGCTTGAAGATGGTGGACTTGGCCTGGCAGGAGATCACCAGGCGCAACCTGATTGCTGCGTGGAGGAAGCTGTGGCCTGATGCTTCTTCCTTGGAAGGGTCACAGACCGAGGGTGCTGAGCCAGGTGAAGAAGAAGAGGTGCATGAGATTGTCTCCATCGCAAGGTCCCTGGGACTTGACGTGGACAACGAGGACGTGGAGGAACTCATCGAGGAGCACAGCGAGGACCTGACAACAGAGGACCTGAAGGCCTTGGCGGCCATTCAACACTCGGCCGTGGATGAGGACGTGCTCCATTTCGACAGGGGCGAGGAGGAGGAGGCTGCGGGGGCATTTTTGCCAACGGCAGAAATTAAAGACATTTTGCGGCAATTCCACAATGTGTCTTCTTATGTTGAGAAGCACCACCCTGAGAAGGTGCTCACCAGCCATGCCATTGCACATTTTGATAATGTCTGCCTTAGCCATTTTAGGAACCTGCTTAAGGCCCGGCAAAAGCAGACATCCTTGGACCAGTTCTTCACAAGAGAGGGAGAACCGTCATCCAAGAAGGGAAAAGGTGACCCTTAAAAAAAAGGTGACCCTTAAAAAAAACACCAATTTTTTTTTAAAAAAATGGTTAACTTTGTTAAATTGGTTGCATTGGCTAAATTGGCTGAATTGGTTAAATTGCTTGAATTGGATAAATTGGCTGAATTGGTTAAATTGCTTGAATTGGCTGAAGTGGTTAAATTGCTTGAATTGGCTGAAGTGGTTAAATTACTTGAATTAACTGAAGTGGTTAAATTGCTTGAATTGGTTTAAATTTGGCTTTTTTGGCTGCCCCACTCCTCCTCCTCCTGCCTCACTCTGAGATGCCAGGACCAGATGCCAAGACCAGCAAAGATAAGTCAAAAACATTTTTTTTCTTTATCCTTTAGAAACTTTAGAATGGACCTGCCAGTCATTGTTAAGCTCTTTAGTGCCTCAGGCAACTTGTATTGTAGGGTACTTAGCTTAATAGGCCTCTATTGTACCTTTGTTTTGACTTGCAGGTTCAGTCTGAGGTCATAGAACGCATTAGTTATTTTCAATGGAAAATGTGTTTCGGGTTACGAAATTTTCGGGTTACGAAAGGAATAGCGGAACGAATTAATTTCGTAACCCGAGGTAGCAGTGTAATAATACATTTTATTTTTATGCCACTTCTCCTGCAGGATTGAGGCAGCTTACAACACTGAGTAAAACACAGTTTAAATAAAACATAAAGTTGAAATACATCCCATGGATTCCCTTTCCCCCATCCATACTACAATAAAATATCATTAAACAATTTTTAAAAAAATTAAAAATAAGAATTAAAAGAATTACAATAGTCAGCGATCAATAATCAACAATCAAGCTAGTTAGAAACAAGGGGATTCACAATTTGAGTGTTCTTTCTGATGGTCTGTGTCCATGGGAGACGGGGTGGGTTTGTCAGAAGAGATTCGTCTTGACACCCCTTTTACAGCTGTCAAGGTTGGTAATGTTCTGGATCTCTTCTGACAGGCCAGTCCACAATTTGGGACTGGCCGATGGGAAGGCCCTCTGGGTAACCATGGTCAACGTGGTTTTTATTGGTTGAAGGAGATTCTTCCCAGAAGACCTAAGTGTGCGGGGAGCATTATATGGAAGGAGGCAATTGTGCAAATAGGTTGGACCTAAGCCATGTAGGGCTTTAAAGGCGATAACCAACACCTTGTAGTGTGCCTGGAAACTAATAGGCAGCTAGTTAAGAGATTTAAAGATAGGGGTAATGCGGTCACCTCTAGCTGTCCCGGTGACCACTTTGGCTGCCATATTTTGGACTATTTGAAGTTTCTGGACTAGGCACAAGGGTAGCTACATGTAGAGTGCATTGCAGAAATCAAGTCGGGAGCTTACCAGTGCATGTACTACAGTTTCTAGGTCCCTCTGTTCCAGGAAAGGATGCAGCTGGTGTATCAACCAAAGCTGATAGCAAGCACTCCTGACTGTTGCATTTATCGGTCCTGACATCTGAAGCGATAAGTCTAGGAGTAGTCCCAAACTGTGAACACATTCTTTAAGGGGGAGCGTGACCCCATCTAGGACCGGTTGACCTATCCTTATACCTGGATTTGTGGGCCTGACAACAAGTACCTCCATCTTCTCTGGATTCAGTTTCAGTCTGTTTTTTCTCATCCAGTCCAAAGCCACTTTAAGACATTCATGGAGAGCTGAGATACTGTCTTTGATCTGAACTGTGGTCCAAGGCATGAAGAAATATTTATGAGTGTCATCAGCGTACTGATAACACAGCACCCCATGTCTCCAGATGATCTCAGCCAGCGGCTTCAAATATATGTTAAATAGCAATGGGTACAGGATGGTGCTTTGAGGGACACTGAATTTGAGCTCTCTCTTTGAAGAGCAACTGTCCCCAAGTATCACTCTCTGGAATCTGCCTGAGAGATAGGATTGGAACCACTGCGATGCAGTGTGTTTGACCCCCAACACTCCCAGGCATTCCAAGAGGATGTCATGATAAATCGTATCAAAAGCCACTGAGAGATCTAAAAGTATGAGCAGGGTCACACTCCCCCTGTTGATACCTAGACAAAGCTCATCACTCAAAGCTACCATGGTGGTCTCAACTCCATATCCTGTCCTAAAGCCAGTTTGAAATGGATCTAGATAATTGGTTTCATCCAAGACTACTTGGAGTTGAAAGGCAACGGGTTTCTCGATTACCTTGCTCAGGAATGGAAGATGTGAGAATGGTCTGTAACTGTTCGTGTCCAGGGGATCTAGGGTAGTTTTCTTCAGGAGTAGTCGCATGACCACTTCCTTTAAGCAAAGTGGTACTTATAGTACTGAAACTCAGCTATGAACAAAAACATCTGGGTGGGAAAGACAGAACACTGAAAAATAAGTTAGGAAAGACAGGACAGTTCTGTACCTTTCACCTGCATCTCAGGAAGACAAAAATTAACAAAATAGCAAAATAGTATTAGTTAGAATGCCTAAAAGAAAAAAAGATAGATAAGAATGTGTTAGAGAACAGAACTGTCTACATGATAGATAACAGATGGGTCAGAGAGGTCTGCTCCTGCTATTCAGAGCCTGTTTATTGCTCTTAAGTGGTGCCTTAATGTCTACATCTACCCAAAATAGGGAATGCCAGGCTGTGACTATGTGGGACAGTGATTGAAAACAGTCCTGACATCAATAATGGAGCCCACAAGGCCCCAGAAATGTATGTGTTTGTATCCAATGAGTGAAAAGGGGTGTAAATGTTTGTATCCTATATATCCAGTCAATGTATGACTTGCAAATCCTTTTTCTGAACTCCTATAAAAAGGTATGTCACCTATATACTGGGGCTTCAGACTAAGGCATTTACTCCTCTGAAGCCAAAGCCGGCTTTAAATAAAAGCTGCTAAACTTTTCATTCACTTCTTGGGTCCTCCTGAATTGTCTTTCTGAAACATCTGCCATATTTCCACTACTTTTAGAATTAACTCTCCTGTATTAATATATTGAGGAAACTCTGTACTGAGAACTGCCCTCAGCATAGTACTGCATATTCACATTTGTTTGCCCTTGGGTTTTTAAGATAGTTATCAAATATTTGAATTGTAGAATGCTCAAACTGAAGCAAAATGTTCTTTGCAGGACAAATGTTAACAAGAAATTACTTTCCAACTTAATTCTAGTGGACTTTTAACAAACCTTTCAACCTATAGAAAAAGAAAGCATTTTATTTTTAAAAATAAGTATGCTTTTCTTAAAAGTATCAGTGTATAATCTAATATATATAAAGAGATGACAAAATAAAAGACATATGGAATGAAGAGCCATATGAAGATGAGCCTCAAATTCTAAAAAGTGAAGTAGAAGGAGCAATAAGAGAAACTGAGAAAAACAGATCACCAGGAACAGATGATATTCCTGTCAAACTATTGCAATCCACATTGACAGAGTCAACTCCAGTGCTAATCAACATATGTCAAGAGATATGGAAAACAAAACAATTGCCGACAGATCAAAAACTATCAATATACACTCCCATCCACAAAGAGAGAGAGAAGACTGCAGTAACAATAGGACGATAGTACTGATCTCCATGGAAGCAAAATTATGCTCAAAGTTCTGCAAAATAGACTCCAACCATACATGTAGAGAAAAATCCTAGAGGTCCAAGAAGGTTTCAGGAAAGGAAGAGACACTAGAAACCACATTGCAAACATACAAAGGCTAATGGACCGCACAAAAGAATTCCAGAAAAAAATCAGTAATAGCAATAGCAATACCAAGTACATTTTGATACCACTTATCAGTGAACTAGCAGTCCCTAAGCAGTTTACAATGTGTAAGCCAATTGCCCCCAACAAGCTGGGTACTCATTTTATGTACGTATGAAATGATGGTTGGCTGAGTGGACCTTGGAGCTTTGCCTGGAATTGAACTCATAACCTTGTGATTGCAGTACTGGCATTTAACCACTGTGCCACCAGCATATGCTTTATAGACTACAGCAAAGCCTTTGACAGCATAGATCATGAAAGGCTATGGAATGCCCTTAAAGACATGGGAGTACCAATACATCTGATATTCCTGATGAGGAATCTGCACCCAGGACAAGAGACTACTGACAGAACAGAACACGGAGAAACAGAATGGTTTCCAGTTGGCAAAGTGGTCAGACAAGGCTGCATCCTTTCACCCTACCTTTTGAACTTATATGCACAACATATTATACAAAAAGCATGCTTGGACACAGAAGAAGGAGGAATGAAAATAGGAAGAAGGGATATTAACAATCTAAGATACTCAGATGACACCATAGTACTAGCAGAAAACCTCACAGACCTGGAACAACTACTGAGAAATATCAAGGAAGAAAGTGCAAAGGCAGGCTTACTGTTGAAGATATAGAAAACAAAAATAATGACCACAGAAAATCTACACAATTTCATCCTAGACAACGAGGAAATAGAAATAGTAAAATAATTTTCATGCCTGGGATCAAACATTGACAGGAAGAGGGACTGTAGCCAGGAAATGAGAAGGAGATTAAGAATGAGGAGAGCAACTATGAAAGAACTGGAAACGATCCTAAAATGCAAAGTTATCCAACTGAGCACAAAAGTTAGAATCATATAAGCCATTGTATTCCCTATTACCATATATGGATATGAAAGCTGGAGAATTAAGAAACAAGATAGGAAGAAATTCATTTGAGATGTGGTGCTGGAGAAGAGTGCGGAGGATTTTGTGGATAGCCAAAAAGACAAACAAATGGGTCCAACGGCAAATCAAGTCAGAAAACTCCCTTGAAGCCAAGATGACAAAAGTTAGGCTGTCATATTTTGGACACATTGTGAGAATTGAGGACTCATTAGAAAACACAATAATGCTGGGAAAGGTGGAGGGAAATAGAAAGAGAGGAAGCCCACATGCTAGATGGATGGACTCTATTAAGAAGGTCATGGGCATGAGTTTACAGGACATAAGTAGAGCAATGGAGGACAGGGAGTCTTGGAGATGTCTCATCCACAGGTTTGCCATGGGTTGAGATTGACTCGACAGCAGTTAACAACAAAAATCACTGTATAATAGGCACCATAGCCATGGAAGCAGTAATGCCTGCATAGCTACATTCATTGGTTATACTTTTGCATGAAAATGACAGGTTTTTTTCATTTTGTTTTGTTTTTGCCTGCCTAGCTACAGAGGCAAAAAGCATCAGAGCCTTCTATTGTCAAACTTGGGGCCTGTTCTCATTCTTTGAGCCAATTGCAATGAGCTGTATCGTTTTCAATAAGTCACTGTGAGTAGCTGAATGAAGGAGCACATCACTGTGTGCACCAAGTGGCTACAAATAGTATCCGCCAGTGGAATGAAAAATTAAGCAATGCCAGAGAGTGCATTTAGAAAGAGCAAGGCCTTTTACTGATGGAGATGGCATTGATCCTATAAAATTAATCTGCTGCATTTGAAGAGAGAAAAGCTAAATACCCAGAGAGACAGAGAGACTGCGAGTACCAGCAATAAAATTAAGGAGATGTGGCTGGGATGGAATACCTACCTGCCTGCCTGCTTGCCTGCCTTCCTGATAATGGCAGCAGAAACAAAAACAGACTTCAGCAGAAACTATCAAATCAGCCAATTAACTGTATAATTTGTATCTGGTACCCGTAATGACAGCTTATGCAGCTATCAGTGGAAGAGAACAGGAAGGGCATTTGGAAATCTTATTGAAGAATGTCTGCTTTTTCATGTATTTGGAAAGGAGAGGAAAGGACGTTGCTACTGATAGGTTGTTGCAACAACACGGTGTGATCTAGCTCTCCAGTGAAGCATGCAAAGAATTATAGGAACAAAGAACACAAGTAATAAGAAAGTAAGACAGATTTTGTTTTAATGCAGCTCTGACTGGTTCACTAGGGTATAATTACAGGACATGCTTTCAAACCTTTCTGTGTAAAAATAATTGGCACATACAGAAGACACATTTCCTTATAATAAATAGGTTTCCTCTAAATGAGGTAGAATGGTGTTGAGTGCAAATATCTGGAAATGACAGCATAATTTAGGATCAGTGATGCTGGAGGTGAGTGTGATTAGCTTTTGGTTTTCAGATGGCACATTACAAGTGGCAGGCAGCGTTTACCTCTAGCCATAGGTACCAAAAGGCAAGCAGAGTGCCAGCTTTATAATGCAGCAATTATATCTGAGTTAATTAGAATATCCTCATCTTTCAGCTACGTTGTCACAAGAATGTGCCAAAGGCTGGGCAAGAAGAAAAGGCCAACTATTGCCATCAGTCTTGACCAAGGCAATGTAGGCACTAAGGGTGCTTCTTTAGGGAATGAATAAGGTAGGAAAATTACTATAAAATCTTCCAGACATAGTGTAATTCCTTGTAATTCCTTGTAAGTGGGTTCTGAGCAAATCTGTAATTCTGCAATTACACTGGCATGTATGGACTGTTAACCATCCTGAGATACCATAAAGGAGGGAGGGACATTAATAAACACATAAAATAATTTTAAAAAATATTATTTTTGCCAACAGCATTTGTTCAAAAATAGATCCAAACTGGACACAAAATGTTAACACAAGGTTGTGAGAGTAAAAAGTGGAAAGATCTTCTTATATTTAATGTATAAATAGAAAAGGGATTTTCATCTGATCTTTCTCCTTTCCTGGTTGCATCATAAACAGCATAAACAGCATAAACTGCTAAAATTCCTTTTTCAAAACAGTATGTAGAGATATTTTGTAGCACCTTTTAGCTTGGAAAACTGAAATCCAGTCATTCGAAAAAGAACAACAATACACAATCTCAAGACCTCATTGGCTAGACAGCTTTACCTTCATTAGTGTGTAAAAATTCACTCTCTCTTGCACCTCTGTGGTTTTATTGCTATGGTGCCATAAAGCACTGCTGTTTGGAAGAAGGAGCTTCAAAATTTCCCACCCTTGATTGGAATGGCTGATCACTGACCATTGTGAGAGATGAGCCATTGTAATTATCTCACACTTTTCATGGGGGAGAAAAGTAATTTTATTTCCCACCATTCTTCAAGTACCAGAAGAATTATTCTGTCATTTTACAACACTAGATGTAACCAAAGTATGTATCACCATGGCCAGATCCAGTTTCTCCATGCATTCATGCAGCTGGCTTTAACTGTGCAAATACACTCCTGGTCACTGCTGAAACCTGGGTCTGCAAGTTCAGAGGTGGATCCAGGAGCACTCCCAAACCGTCTCCTGAGTTTTCCCCATCTAACAAAGGCTGAATTCCTATTTTTAGATCTA
The DNA here is from genome assembly GCF_019175285.1 of Sceloporus undulatus. Lineage (NCBI taxonomy): Eukaryota > Metazoa > Chordata > Lepidosauria > Squamata > Phrynosomatidae > Sceloporus > Sceloporus undulatus. Next base: position 7,095,804 of record NW_024802934.1, read on the forward strand.
TTTTTCAACTGACCAGGAGCACCTATGTATTGCCTAGATTAACCTTCAGTTTGTTCAGGGACGTAGCCAGGATTTTGGGATGGCGGGGGGGGGGGGGGACCACATGCCACCACTATATTATGGCTTGGGGGTGGCAGTGTGGTGGCACACACTATTCATTGTATTTAATGGGAGGGGGGTTGGGGCCCCCAGGCCCCCCCCCCCCTCCTTGGCTACGTCCCTGGTTTGTTTGCCCTCATCCAGTCCATTACATCTGCCAGGCACCAGTTTAGTATAGTAACAGCTTCCTTAGAATTAGGTGGAAAGGAGAAAATCCACCTATCTAATAGAGCAAACAGCTGCCCAAACAGGAAGGTATTTGTAATATGATGAAATTCTATAAGTTAAGAGGTCTACTCCCAGGAAAAATCAGTGTAAAATCTACTGTTTAGTGCAGTTACAACTAGGAACTTTTATTTGATTGCCATAAAACAAATGTCTGCTGTAGGCAGGACATAAAGAAAAGCTTCTATCAGATACATGCAAGCTGCTATGAAATGAGGTAGCCCCTAAGGTACAATAGAGGTAATCCAGTGAGGGTTTTAAAGGTGATTACTAGCACTTTGAATTCTGCCTGGGGAAAAATGCTAAGTAGGCCACATTTGCAGGACTGGATAATATGATCTTTTAAGCAAGTGTCCACCAGCATTCTCATTAGTACATTTTGGATCAATTTCCAAAGATCTTTCATATGCAACCCCATATAAGCTACATTACAATAATTGATGATGATGATGATGATGATGATGATGATGATGATGATGGTGGTGGTGGTGGTGGTGATGGTGATGACAGTGTATTAATAATAATAATAATAATGTATAATAATGTATAATAATGTATAATATAATATATAATGCACAATAATAGCAAGAGTGTCTCTATACTGTAGAAATACTGCAGTCTGATGCCATTTTAACTGTCATGGCTCCATTCTACAAAATTCTGGGATTTATAGTTTTATGAGGCACCAACTCTCTTTTGATTAGAAGGCTAGAGACCTTGTAAAACTACAAATCCCAAGATTTTATAGGATGGAGCTACGGCAGTTAAACTGTATTATTTCTACAACGTAAATGCATTGCTAAGTCTGACCTAATGACGAACATGCAATGTTGGTTCAAAAGATTCTGTAGCAAACAACAAACTCCTTAAATCCTGTCTTTTAAATATATTACTATATAATCTACATTTCCTTAACATTATTTTGCTGCTCATTCTGACACATCAGGTTATTTTGACCTAATTTATAAAATTAACTTTCATTACTTATTACTATAAGACTGCCTCATACCAGAATGATTATTTAGCCATATATCACAGTATTATCTCTTCTGACTGGAAATAGTTCTGCAGGATCTCAAGGCAGAGATCTTTCATATCATCTACTATCTTATCATTTTAACTAGAAGTATCAGAGATTGCAAACACCATACTGCCACCAATTTAGGGATATATTAGGGTTAAAAACAGAGTATAAATAAAACCTGAACTGTCTTCCATTTTTAAAAAGAAAATGTTTTTTAAAAGACATGAACTGTTAACAGTATTTTCACCTAGTCTGTATGCTTACACTATATCTAATCTAGATGTAGAAACTACGCGGCTGGTGTGTATGCTTACACTATCTCTAATCTACATTGAGAAGCTCGGTGGCTGGAGGTTTGGATTGGGTGTGGTCAAAGTTTCACTCCAAATCACCCTGCTTTTGGATTTATCTTGTTGCTGAGGATCAACCTTCACTTCCTTTCTTTTACACATTTCAGTAAATACAGTAGATCCCCTTTCACCCTTTTGTTCTTATTGTTACTGAGGATCAACTTTCATTTCCTTTCTTTCACACATTTCAGTAAATACAGCAGATCCCCTTTCACCTTTTTGTTCTTATTGTTGTTGTGCCCTTACTCTACCCCCGCCCCCAACATCTTAACATATCTGCACTAACTTGCTTTGTAGCCACTCCTCCATTTTGCCTCTCTTCCACCTGAGATACATTTCCATAATCTTGGAAATTATCCATTCTTTTCAGTTACAACATTGTGAACCCATTTTAATTGTCAAGATTCAGTTCTATGGAATCCTGGGATATAGTTTGAAGAGGCCCTTGAAATTCTCTCCTGGAAAACTCTAGTGATCTCCCCTGGAATACAGTAGAGAAATATAATTCTCTGAGTCAGCTATTGTTTCTAAATCCTGAACAGTGAAGACAGGTTTAGAGAAACAGAGAAGTTTGTCTTTTAGGTAACAATGGCAACAATTATGGTAGACTGAAAGAAGGAGAAAAACAGCAACATGACATTTCTTTTTTTTATTATTATTTACCCTGGCCTGAGGTTTTCTGTATCAGTGATGACCAGACTCTTATATCAGCCTGCCCAGTCAGCTTGTTTCTTACACTGTACAATAGGTGCCACTGATATCACTGCTGAAATTTCTGCTAAAGAAGAATAGGGAAAAATTATTTTGTCAGTGGCCAGAAAGAAAACAGAAAATATCTTTATTTTCCCACACGTTATCTTGTTTTAGCGGAGTGACCAATGGAAAAAGATTTCTTTTTTCACTGTTTTTTTGGGGAAACTGCTTTTTTGGTTTCTTCTTCTAGGTACTAGCTATCTGCTGGACATTTCAGACTATAGGTTTTTAAAATGGAAAATTAACTAAAGTGACTCCAAGTAAAACTGAGCTAAAAGGATGAGCTGATTTTGCAGGAAAAACCCAACTTTTTATTTATTTAAAAGACAGAAAAAAATTATCAGTAGGAAGAACCAACAGGAGAGTGACATCCATGTGGTTGGTGTCACCTGGTGTGGGTGGGGCAGTGGAGAGACAGTGGGGTGGGGGGAGGTTGTCCCCACTACCCTCCCTCCCAATGACTTGCTTGCCTGCCCCCCAGCTGGCCCACTGCCACCTGTCAAAATTTCTGGGGTGGGGTGGGAGTGCTGCAGTCTCTGGATGGCTATTCAGGCTGCAGTGCAGTTGCCCAGGGCAGTACTTGTGCCAGACCCTAAATAAAAGTCACCTCCTAGTGCTGCCTGACAGCCATTTGGGACCTAGTGCACTGCTTGGGGGAGCAGCCATGCTGGACCTCAAATAAAAGGTAATGTCCCCCTGAGCACTGTCCACTGCTTGGGGGGGCGGTACTGTAGCATATGGAGGGCCGGAGGAGGAACCATGCTGGATCACAAACAAAAGGCACTGCCCCCCCCCCCCCCCCCTTCCCCCTGTTGGAGTAAGTGCTGTGGCCTCCAGAGGGCTGTTTGGGATCTGGCACAACTGGTGACCACAATGCCTTTTCTTACTGATCAGCAACTGGCCAGCAACTGCACCTGCCCACTGGGTGTACACACTCTCGGCCCACACCCCCTGCATTCCCCTAGTAATGCCTCTTCAGCAAAACAGCCTATACTTAATGTAAGCTGTTTCTTAAAGTAAAAGAAGGGAGGAAACAATAACATGGACGCTAAAACCCTTCCCCTATCCAGTCTAAGGGGGCTTCAGCTAAGCCTAAGGTGCTACAGGGTAAAGCACACACATGCATTTCTCACCCTCCGACATCAAGAGGATGACTTGGTTATTGGGGAAGGTCAGAGAGTGAGAGAGAGAGAGAGAGAGAGAGAGGAGAAGAGATATAGCAACAGAAATAGCAATAGCAAGTACATTTCTATACCGCTTATCAGTGCACTTAAGGACTCCCTAAGCAATTAACAAATTGTAAGCTAATTGCCTCCAACAATCTGGGTACTCATTTTAGTGACCTCAGAAGGATGCAAACCTGAGTCAAGCTTGATCCCTTACGCTAGTATTGAGTGGCTACAGTACAGGCATTTAACCACTGTGCCACCAGGGCTCTTTGCTCCACCAGGGCTCTTATGATGCAGATCAAAGAGATAAATTATTTAAAGAGGCCACCCCTTTCTCCTCCAGATCATTGCCATGGCAACCACACAGCCATGACAACGATCCGCACTAAAAAGGAGCTCCGAAATGGAGCTCCTTCCCAAGATGCCACCAAGGCACCATTTGTGCCTTGGGGCATCGCAGTGACATGTCTTGTGCACCGTACTGTTTGGGCGCATTGCATAAGACATGTCATGGACACGCGTGCTGTATGGATGGTGCTGCATAAAGATGGCACTGCCCATATGTATTAGGGTTTGGGAGCATGCAGTTGCTGTGTGCTCCCGAACCCTAAAATCACTGGCAGCACACCACAAAGTGTCTGTTTGTATCAGGCCTATATTAGCTTTATATTCCTAGTGTGCCCATTGTTGAAACTTGTTAAAAAGAATTAACAGTATAGTGTCAGCAGGGAGAAATAACAGTACGGGTCAGCAAGAGGGCCTTATATTTTAGAACTCTTATGCAGGGGGAGTGGGGGAAAGAAAGAAAAGTAGTAATGTTTTCCAATAGCAAAAACAAAATACAGGCTAAGGTAATACAATTTATTTATTTATTTTTCTACCTGCTGTACAACATAATTTAATCTCTGTATTAGCCGGTGCAAATATTATCAATTTTCTCAGTGCTTATGTTATAAGTCAAGCAAGCAGTCTGTATATTTTGAAACAGACAATTTCCAAGTGCCTCAGTCTCGGTCAGACCTCCAGGACGGAGAGGAACCATGAACTGAGTACTGAATCCCAGAAAGATGAAAGCTTCCACTTCAATATCTTTCTTTTATGAAGCCTCCTGTAACCAGCTTGCAGCTTCACACACATAGACACATACAGACACACAATCACCATTCTGCCAAGGCAGAGTTTTTGAGCACTCTGTCTGCTAATTTTTGCATCAGCTGGTCTGATGAAGGCCTTGGTGAACTCAAAAGCTTTTGTTTTCTTTGCATCACATTTGCAGCATTTTAGTGGCCCTAATTTTTGTTTTATTTTTTTAAAAGAGAGACAGGATTGCCCTATTCTGTATCATATATTTTGGTCATAGTTCAGTTAAAAAAATGGCATGCCTCTTTGAGATGGAGAGCATAAATGAGTACAACAAAACATTGTTTTAAGACCATTTATGACTGTGGAGAAACACTACCCTAGACTGAATGTGGCCTGAGGCATTTAAATTCTTTTCTGTGGCACTATCTTTCAAGGCAAACACTTTGTTTTAGACAATTATTATCTAAATTACTGTTTTCAACCTGTTCAAGTATACTGCAAATGCTCAGAAGGATTCTCCTGCTCCTGTGCCATTTTCAATTCTCACTAATAGAAAACTATTGGCAAATGACTGGCCATAAGACATAATCAGAGGCATTCAAACTGAGATGATGGTTGAAGAATATCCTTTTCCTGTGTTTTTGTTTCATCTAGTTATGGTTTCCAACACCAGCAGGCTCATGTCAAAGTGACTGACACATTCAAGTGAGCAAAGTCTGTGATGAGCATGTGAAAACTACAGAATGAAAAGATGAAAAAATATTACGGAAACTCAAACAGAACAATGCTCAATGAATACTTTCTGTTAGAACATGGAACTACACTTATCCCTCCACATTCGCTGGAGTTAGGGGCACAGGACGCCTGTAAATGTGGAAAAACTGCAAATAACAAAAACCCTATATTTTTACCTGAGAGAACACCTCTATAGGAATCTCTAGGTCCTCCAGTGTAACTCTATGGTCAACATCTGCCAGAAATTGAACATACAATTGTGCTGGAGAAGCTACAAATACCTAGTAGAGTGTTGTTGGAAAATTTATGTTTGCATTCTCCTGTCCTTCCTTAGTTAGACAGGGATGCTCTCTCTCTTTCTCATTCTATCATGTGACTTTGGTCACTGACTCTTGGAGGCAGATTAACAGCTCTTTCCAAATTTCCAAACTGCTTCAAGCAGTCAGTTGTTGTGTTTTCTTCCTGATATATATATATATATATATATATATATATATATATATTAAAGATGGTGAGAGTTTTTCTCTCTATTTAAACCATCACCAGTTAGGACAAGATTTAGTTTGTTATGTATTTATTTATTAAAGTCATTATTATTTGTTTGTTTTTTTAAAACTACAGATTGCATCCCTCAGAATGTGGTGGAGTCTCCTTCTTTGGAGATTTTTAAATAGAGGCTGGATGTTTATCTGTCAGGGGTTCTTTGACTGTGAGTTCCTGCATGGCAGAATGGGGTTGGATTGGATGGCCCTTGTGGTCTCTTCCAGCTCTATGATTCTATTATTCTAACTTGTACAATAAATCATAACTGTTTTTATTTTCTAAATCTCTGTCTTAATATTTTAATTTGTTAATTACCAAGACAAATAGGCCACACTTTACCACATTGGACCCACTGATCAACACAAACTACTTTTCCAGAATAGTGCTTATCTTGATGCCCAGCTACCAGATCAGGGAGGGATCTTGAGGGTAAAAGGACAAGATAAGTGACTGGAGCCCTGGGGTTGGCACTGTGCGGTCAACCTAGAGGGAGAATCTGTCTGAAGGAGTAGCAATGGAGCCAAACAGACAGGCAAAAGAGGTGCTTTCAGGCTGACTTGAAAGTGTGGCATTTAGATGACACATGCCTTGAAGCCAGCAGGAAAGTGTGCCTTATGCAGAGAAAATCCGTTTCAAAAAGAAGCAGCTTTTTTCTGCTTCTTCCTGGCTTGAAGCCATATCATGTGGTCATGACATGAGCACTCCAGCTGCCTTGGGAGCCGGCGGTGCAGTTGGTGGGGTTTCAGTGTGGCTTCAGAAAAGGTAGCTTCAAGTCGCTTTTTCCTGCCCATCTGTTTTGCCCCAATGTTATTTATTTCAAAATAATGTAATGGCTGCTAGTGCCATTCCTCAGTGGGTGGGTAATGTAACAAGTCACATTGACTCATTACTGCTGAAATATTATTTTCAATGGAGTATCTGTTTCTGCCAGCATGGCGTAGTGGTTTGGGCAGTAGACTAAGACTCTGGAGACAAAGGTTCAAATCCTGGCTCAGCATGTATATCCATTGGATGACCTTGGACAAGTCACATACTTCAGCCTCAGAGGATGGCAATGGTAAACCTCCTCTGAAGAAACATACCAAGAAAACCCCATGATAGGTTCGCCTTAGGGTTGCCATAAATTGGAAACCACTTGAAGACAACAAGAACATGAACAAGTCTGTGTAGCATTTTAAATATATATTAATTTAAACCACAACTAAATGTCAATGGACTAGTAAAATGTTGCTGTCAAACTAATAAGGAACAATTTTAATTATTTACTTTCAAACAAAAAAGTAGATGAGTTAGAATTTTTTTTTTAAATCTTTGTGCAAAACTCTACTTTTTTCCTCACCCAAACGTAAAGAGTCTCTGGTGGAGAAAAAACTCATTGATGACAACAAATCTTACTTCCAGTAAATGTGTTTGACTTCTTTCCCACTCCATCTCTCTTATTCTACACCTAGAAAAGGGAACACTAACAAGGAACATAGAGACGTGACAAAGATACATAAAATTGATGGATGCTTCAGATAAAAATGAGCAGGAAACGGCTATTTACTCGTTCATATAATAGAAGAATGCAGGGGCACCCTGGTGAATCTAACATGCAGCATTATTTTTCACACAGTTCACAATGGATCTGTATGTGATAATGGCCAAAAGTATAACTGAGTTCACAAAAGGGTACAACATTTTCACAGAAACTGCTCAAGACATGAATTCTCTCATGAATACATTTTTATGGTATTCTAAGACCTTTAAATGTTTAAAATTGTGAATGCACTGATGCAGAACTGAGCATGCTATAATTGCCTTGTCTTAGTGTACACATCCTCTAAAACATCTGGAAAGAAATTTACTCCTGCAATTATTGGCCATTTTGACAAATGGCCATTGGCACACTTTATTTTACACAGACTTTTAACTTCTGTTGAAAGTCTACATTTTAACAAGGTCACTTTGATGGGAAATGTTTAAAGAGATACGGAAAGAGAAGGTTCTTTGAAATCTTCCATCAAAGTCGTGTGCAAACAGTAATGAACTAAGCCTCATGAGGTTGATAAGCTTTATTATGAAGCTGGCTGCTTGTATTACATTTGTGAAACATTTTAAAAATGGGGAAAGTAACACTTGGAAATTCCTAGAAATGCAGAATTATATACTATAAAATACTGATCACATTTCTGCAAGATGCAATTAAATTGGAAGGATTTAAAAGACTGAAGACAAAGGAGAATGATACTTGGGATTTTTAACCCCTCTTGATCAACTTCACCCTGGAATCAAGTAAGCAGCAGGACACATCATAACACAGTGTTATTGGAGGAGGGAGGTCCAGACCTCATAATCTAGATCCTGATAAAGGCATGGACACAGGTCTATTTATATTTTACAGACAATGAATTGCTCAGATTCCCTTGCACACTGACCTTTTCTGGCTTTAAATAAAAAGTAGGCAGCCTTTCCTGGATGCCATCATGAGAAGCAATACACCTTTTAAATAGTTCTCATGGTACCACCTTTGTACTGTTTAATATCAATAAATTCATGTTTTACTCAAAACAAAAAAATATCCAGCTACTTCTGGTTTTGTTTTATTGTTCACTGGAGTGGCATTTGGGAGGCTACAGGGGTAGAAAACTGGGTCTTAGCCCTGTTGAGGTTTTCACTCAATTCTAAAATAAATGTAGGAATGTACCTGTGTGCAACATCCTCTCACATTATGCCAAGCACACACCTTTCTACAACATGACAGGATAGAATAAATATCCACGATATCCAGGATATCTTTCTGGATGTGACACCATACATATGATATCATAGTAGTTTTCTGAAAAGTTTATCCAACATCAAAGTCAAATGGTGAGAGAAGGAAAGAGATGGAATGCCTTGTCAAGAGTTCCTGTTTCCTTTTCAATTATATAGTAAGGTTTTTATAGAGCTGAACATCAACCCAGAGTGGGGACATGTGATCTCCGGGCCACACAAAGCTAATTTTAAAGTTGATCCCCATGCACAGTGAATGTTGTGCTGTCCAAATATGATGGTCAATAAGACTCATGAATATATTTGGTTCTTCTAAATGTTTTGTTTCAGTTAACAGAGCACCTAAAATAACCTTTAGAACCTAATTTGACACATGCCAGCTTAGTCTTTCAGTTGATTAATTCTTAAGCAATATATTGTATATCATGCACTAAAAGGCTTTGCTCATAAGATCCAGAAGGCAAGCACCAGCTTCGTTTCTTCACTTGCCATGACACTGAAACAACTAATGAGAAAAGGAATGACAGATGCTTCAAGCCACCAGCCCAAAAATCTCTCAGAAGAAACTTATTATGTAGCGACTCATTTGATAAAAAGGATCACCAATTTCTCAGTTCAATCTAGAATTCAGGATTGGCTAATGCCTTTCATCCTGAGTAAAGGGTCATCTATGAATAATTCCCAGTGGCTCACTGACAGTCATGCTACAGTGCCTGCCCTTGCAAAATCCATCTACCTTGATGTTATTTATTCTTCTATTTGCCCCTTGATTATGGTGACCATGGCAGTGAACATCTAACAGTCTAAGCCTTTGGTGCATCTCTTTCTTTCTTTCTTTCTTTTGGTGTGGAATTGCTAGTTGGATTGTTGCAATAACACATGATTTGTTAAGACTAGTACAATCCCAGTATATATTGGTTGTATTTTCAAAGGGAAAATTGGTAGCCCCTCCCATAAATTCTTATTTTACATACAATGTGCCCCTAGTATCTGAGGTTTGGTTCCAGGATTCCCATGGATACCAAACTCCATGTTTGGTATGAAGCAAGTCCCACAAATTTCTGTTACATTTATCTCCAAGTAGGTATGCAGTTTGAATTTGGACAACTATAGATTGTTAACAGGTGTCATTCAGATGAAGGATGGTTACAATAAACCAGTGTATTGTTACTCTGATTTTGTTTTTTAAAATTGCAAATACATATCTTGGCATTGCAGACCTGAAGGGAGCTACCAAGGATCACTGGGAGGTTGTAAGAAGCATAGTACCATCTGTCAACCAAACAGCTTGCTTACCCCATGCCATACAGAAAGAACATTTGGCTCAAATTGCAAATTCCCCTGGGATATCGTAGAATCATAGACTTGGAAGAGACCACAAGGGCCATCCAATCTAACCCCATTTTGCCATGCAGGAATTCACAATCAAAGCACCCCTGACAGATAAACATCCAGCCTCTATTTTAAAATCTCCAAAGAAATAGGCTCCACCACATTGTGAGGGAGTGTGTTCCACTATTGAAAAGCTCTTAATGTCAGAAATTTCTTCCTAATGTCCAGGTGGAATCTCTTTTCCCGTAGTTTTATTTCGTTGCTCTGTGTCCTAATCTCTGGAGCAGTATAAAACAAGCTTCCTCCATCCTCAATATGATATCCCTTCAAATATTTAAACAGGGTTATCATATCCAGCCTCTGTTTAAAGACCTCCAAGGAAGGAGAACCCATCACCCTCAGACTGAATGTGTCCCATTGTTGAACAGCTCTTACTGTCAGAAAGTTCTGTCATGGATTTGAAGGGTTAAAACACAGCACACAAGGAAATGCTTGATGTGTGTGTGTTTGGTCATGAGCATTCAGCAGAGTGGCAAGGCTGATCAGCACAGCTGAAGCTCATTGGCTCAAGGACACTTCAATGCCCAAGTGCACGTAGCCATGGATGATGAAATCATGTGTCTAGATTGCACAGGAGACACATGACATGGCTACACACCTGAACTCACTGGGTTTGAGAGACCACATAGTCTGGAGACTATATAAGCCCAGGGGTTACAAGGGTGTGGTGTGGGTTTGTAGAAGGAGTTGGATTGGTATGGTTTGGAGTTATAGATTTGTATTATAGCACTGTGAATAAAGAGCACTTCGGGAGACTTAGTTTCTCCGGTGGTTTATCAGAAGAAGCTATAGCATCGGTTTGCTGTGTGTCCCCGGAGGTTCCTGCATTGCTTCAGTTCCTGGAAGACATCCAGTTGCTGTCATCCCAAATTGGACCTTGGACCCACGCTTCTGCTTCTGGAAATTTGCCAGCTCTGCTCCAAGGGTCTGATTTAACCCCAGGACTCGTTTGAGTTGCTGATAGTGGTTGTTGGACCCCAGCAGTTGTGCTGACAAGTTCCTCCTAATGTTCAGGTGGAAGCTCTGTTCATGGAGCTTGCATCCTGTGTTCTGTGTTCTAGTCTCTGGAGCAGCAGAAAACAAGTGTGCTCCATTCTCAATGTGACAGTCCTTCAAATACTTAAGGAAGGCTATAATATGTGGGCTAGACAAAGGAACTGTTACATGGATCTGTAATTGGTTGACAGGCTGAACCCAAAGGGTGCTCAACAATGGCTCCTTTTCATCCTGGAGAGAAGTGACCAGTGGGGTCCCACAGGGCTCTGTCCTGGTCCCAGTGCTATTCAA